>NC_135980.1:1968448-2035948 GCF_053455715.1 Rhinoraja longicauda
TGGCCTACCCCTTATTCTTAAACTGTGACCCCCTAATTCTGGATTCCTGCATCTAGACTGTCCAATCCTCTAAGAATTTTATATGTTTCTATAGGAACCCCCCTCTTCTTAAATTCCAGCGAATACAAGCGAAGAATCAAGAGTCAAGAGTGTTTTATTGTCATGTGTCCCAGATAGAACAATGACAACAGAATATGTAAACAATATAATAAACGAGAGAGAAAACAAAAGGTTCAGTGTGTATATACACACACACACACCCACAAGCATACACACAGATATATATATAGATATATACACTGATGAGCCAAAACATTATGACCACTGACAGGTGAAGTGAATCACATTGATTATCTTGTTACAATGGCACCTGTCAAGGGGTGGGATATATTAGGCAGCAAGTGAACAGTCAGTTCTTGACGTTGATGTGTTGGATGCAGGAGAAATGGGCAGGAGTAAAGACCTGAGCTACTTTGACAAATGCTAAATTGTTATGGCCAGACGACTGGGTCAGAGCATCTCTGAAACGGCAAGGCTTGTGGGGTGCTCCCGGTCAGCAGTGGTGAGTGCCTACCGACAGTGGTCCGAGGAGGGACAAACCACAAACCGGCGACTGGGTGTTGGACGCCCAAGGCTCATCGATGCGCGAGGGCAACAAAGGCTATCCCGCCTGGTCCGAACCGACAGAAGGTCTACTGTGGTACAAGTTACAGAAAAGTTTAATGGTGGTCACGGGAGGACCGTGTCACAATACACAGTGCATCGCACCCTGCTGCATGTGGGGCTGCGTAGCCGCAGACCGGTCAGAGCGCCCATGATGACCCCTGTCCACCGTTGAAAGCGCCTACTTTGGGCACGCGAGCATTGGAACTGGACCTTGGAGCAGTGGAAGAAGGTCGCCTGGTCCGATGAGTCGTGTTTTCTTTTAGATCAAGTGGATGGCCGTGTACGTGTGCGCCGTTTACCTGGGGAAGTGATGGCACCAGGATGCACTGTGGGAAGACGACAAGCCGGTGGAGGGAGTGTGATGCTCTGGGCAATGTTCTGCTGGGAAACCCTGGGTCCGGCCATTCATGTGAATGTCAATTTGACACGTGTCACCCACCTAAACATCGTTGCAGACCAGGTACACCCCTTCATAGCAATGGTATTCCCTGATGGCAGTGGCCTCTTTCAGCAGGATAATGCGCCCTGCCACACTGCACACATTCTTCGGGAATGGTTTGAGGAACATGATGAAGTGTTCACGGTGTTGCCCTGGCCTCCAAATTCTCCAGATCTCAATCCGATTGAGCATCTGTGGGATGTGCCGGATCGACAAGTCCGATCCACGGCGGCTCCACCTCGCAACTTACACAACTTGAAGGATCTGCTGCTAATGTTTTGGTGCCAATTACCACAGGACACCTTCAGGGGTCTTGTAGAGTCCATGCCTCGGCGGGTCGGCGCTGTTTTGGCGGCACACGGAGGACCAACAGCACATTAGGCAGGTGGTCATAATGTTTTAGCTCATCAGTGTATACACATTCACATACACACATACGCAAAAAACAAGAGTAGTGCAATAATAATAATAATAATAATAATAATAGTCTATTGAAGTTCAGAGCTTATTTGAGGTTGTGGTGTTTAATAGCCTGATGGCTGTAGGGAAGAAGCTGTTTCTGAACCTGGATGTTACAGTTTTCAGGCTCCTGTACCTTCTTCCCGATAGCAGGGGTGAGATGAGTGTGTGTGGCCAGGGTGGTGTGGGTCTCTGATGATGCCTTTTTGAGGCAGCGAGTCCGATAAATCCCTTTGATGATGGGGAGGTCAGAGCCGGTGATGGACTGGGCAGTGTTCACCACTTTTTGCAGTCTTTTCCGCTCATGGGCGTTCAAGTTGCCAAACCAGGCCATGATGTTCTCCACTGCACACCTGTAGAAGTTCAAGAGAATCCTCTCTGACATACCGAATCTCCAGAAATCTTCTCAGGAAGTAGAGACGTTGATGTGCTTTATTTATAATTGCATCTTCGGAAATATGCACGCGCAGCTTTGCGTCATCCGCAAACTTAGAGATGTTACATTTAAATCCCTCGTCTAAATCATTTATATATTGTAAACAAATGGTGTCCCAGCACTGAGCCTTGAGGCACCCCACTAGTCACTGCCTGCTATTCTGAAAAGGACCCATTAATTCCTACTCTTTGCTTCCTGTCTGTCAATACCCTACCCCCAATACCATGTGCTCTAATTTTGCACACTAATCTCTTTTGTAGGACCTTGTCAAAGGCGTTTTGAAAGTCCAGATACACCACATCCACTGGCTCTCCCTTATCCATTCTACTTGTTACATCCTCAAAAAATTCCAGAAGATTAGTCAAGCATGATTTCCCCTTCATAAATCCATGCTGACTTTGACCGATCCTGTCCAAATGCGCTGCTATAACATCTTTAATAATCGACTCCAGCATTTTCCCCACCACCGATGTAAGGCTAGCTGGTCCATAATTCCCCGTTTTCTCTCTTCCTCCTTTCTTAAAAAGTGGAGTTACATTGGCGACCCTCCAGTCCGCAGGAACTGATCCAGAGTCGAGAGAACATTGAAAAATGATCACCAATGCATCCACGAATTCTAGGGCAACCTCCTTGAGTCCTCTGGGATGCAGACCATCAGGCCCTGTAAATTTTTAACTGCCTTCAGTCCCAACAGTTTACCTAACACCATTTTCTGACTGATGTTTAGTGCAAAATAAAGTCCAGAAAAGTCCGATTAATGCTAGTCCGAGGGTTTCCAATGAGGTAGATAATTGTTCAGGACCGCTCTCTAGTTGTTGATAGAATGGTTCAATTGCCTGATAACAACTGGGAAGAAACTGTCTCTGAATCTGGAGCTGTGCATTTTCACATTTCTATACCTCTTGCCTGATGGGAGAGGGGAGAAGAGGGAGTGGCCAGGGTGAGAATCATCCTTGATTATAGACAATAGACAATAGACAATAGACAATAGGTGCAGGAGTAGGCCATTCAGCCCTTCGAGCCAGCACCGCCATTCAATGCGATCATGGCTGATCACTCTCAATCAGTACCCCGTTCCTGCCTTCTCCCCATACCCCCTCACTCCGCTATCCTTAAGAGCTCTATCCAGCTCTCTCTTGAAAGCATCCAACGAACTGGCCTCCACTGCCTTCTGAGGCAGAGAATTCCACACCTTCACCACCCTCTGACTGAAAAAGTTCTTCCTCATCTCCGTTCTAAATGGCCTACCCCTTATTCTCAAACTGTGGTCCCTTGTTCTGGACTCCCCCAACATTGGGAACATGTTATCTGCCTCTAATGTGTCCAATCCCCTAATTATCTTATATGTTTCAATAAGATCCCCCCTCATCCTTCTAAATTCCAGTGTATACAAGCCCAATCGCTCCAGCCTTTCAACATACGACAGTCCCGCCATTCCGGGAATTAACCTAGTGAACCTACGCTGCACGCCCTCCATAGCAAGAACATCCTTCCTCAAATTTGGAGACCAAAACTGCACACAGTACTCCAGGTGCGGTCTCACCAGGGCCCGGTACAACTGTAGAAGGACCTCTTTGCTCCTATACTCAACTCCTCTTGTTACGAAGGCCAACATTCCATTGGCTTTCTTCACTGCCTGCTGTACCTGCATGCTTCCTTTCATTGACTGATGCACTAGGACACCCAAATCTCGTTGAACTCCCCCTCCTCCTAACTTGACACCATTCAGATAATAATCTGCCTTTCTATTCTTACTTCCAAAGTGAATAACCTCACACTTATCTACATTAAACTGCATCTGCCATGTATCCGCCCACTCACACAACCTGTCCAAGTCACCCTGCAGCCTTATTGCATCTTCCTCACAATTCACACTAGAGGCAGTATGAAACGTAAATGGAGTCATTGGAAGGGAGGTTGGTTTGTGTGATGGTCTAGGCTGCTTCCACAATTCTCTGCAATTTCTTGCCGTCTTGGACAGAGCTGTTCCCAAACCAAGCTGTGAAATGCTTTCTACGCTGCATCTGTAGAAATTGGTGAAGGTTGTTGGGGACATGCCAAACTTCAATGCAACTGACATTTATATTGATTCAACTCATTATTCTCTGTGTCAAGAACCAGTGGAAGAAGGGTCCCGACCCGAAACGTCACCCATCCTTTTCCTCAGAGATGCTGCCGCTGAGGTACTCCAGGACTTTGTGACTGTCTTTATAATATTTGGCTTTAACTCAATCAAATGACAGTCCTTGACCCCCTAATATGATTGTACGATGAATATCTGCAACTCTTCCCCCACCCTCACCTTCATTTCATTCCTCTTTCTTCTCCATCCTCTATCTTCACTTCAGCTGATAGTCTATCTTTATTTCCATGTACCATATTTTCATATTTCCGTACAACACGGAAGGAAGCCATTCAGCCCATTGAATCTGTGCTGGCACAGACCAAGTTCTGTCCCCCTCTCATTTTTGAAGTTATCCAAGTGACTTGATCCAAGTGACAGCTGTGGGATGGGTCTGGTGTAAGCACTCTGAGGTGTTATGGTGCTGGGTACAGGTTGGCACTAAGGACCCTTCAACAAGATACCAACACTTCCTACAAAGTAAGAATGGAAAATGCTAGTGTAAGATAATTACTGCAGATGCTGGTACAAATCGAAGGTATTTATTTCACAAAATGCTGGAGTACCTCAGCAGGTCAGGCAGCATCTCAGGAGAGAAGGAATGGGTGACGTTTCGGGTCGAGACCCTTCTTCAGACTGATGTCAGGGGGGCGGGACAAAGGAAGGATATAGGTGGAGACAGGAAGATAGAGGGAGATCTGGGAAGGAGGAGGGAAAGGGAGGGACAGAGGAACTATCTAAAGTTGGAGAAGTCGATGTTCATACCACTGGGCTGCAAACTGCCCAGGCGAAATATGAGGTGCTGTTCCTCCAATTTCCAGTGGGCCTCACTATGGCACTGGAGGAGGCCCATGACAGAAAGGTCAGACTGGGAATGGGAGGGGGAGTTGAAGTGCTCGGCCACCGGGAGATCAGTTTGGTTAATGCGGTCAGGGGGGGCGGGACAAAGGGCAGGACAAAGAAAATGCTAGGATCAATCAGCAAGTCAGGCAGCATCTGTACAAATGGAGCTAGCGTTTCAGGTAGAAGACCCATCACCAGTTCTGATCTCATTTTAAGAATTTACATTCTGGATTAATTTTCAATAATTCCAACAAGTTTGCTGCCAGTTGCAACTGTTCCCTCACTTTCACACATTCCATCCTGTTCCGTTCTCTGTCTAGACTTCTGTTCGTAGTCTATCTGCATTTCCACATACCATCTTTCCCTGCAACATAGAAGGATGCCATTCAGCCCATTGAGTCTATGCTGGAACAGACCAATCCCCTTCCCCCACTCATTTTCCATGTAATGCATTCTCCCGTGTTCCCATCCACTGCCCCGCTCTCAGATTTAGTTCAGTTTAGTTTAGTTCAGAGATACAGCACAGAAACAGGCCCTTCGGCCCACCGAGTCAGCGCCGGCCAGCGATTCCCGCACAGTTACACTATCCCCCACACTCCAGGGACACTCCAGGCCTTTCACTATCCGTTAAGTTTCAGTCAGGTTCCCACACATCACTAATTCATTTACACAATAAAGATTTATGCTTCAAAGGCCAACAAGGTTTATGATCCAGAGAAAGGGGTGGAAGAAAGGAAAGAGCAAAGTGAAGCTCTGTAACTGAGGGAGCGGATGTAATGGAGATGGAGAACAAAGTGAATGGAATAATGTTCTATTAGGAAGAAGTGAGGGGTTGTTTTCACGGGAACCATGAGAGTTGGAGAGTGTGTGGTGAATAGAGCGATCCAGTGGTGTAACCAATAGAGCTGCTGCCTCACACGTCCAGTGACTATCATTGTATCCTGACCTCTGGCGCTGTTTTGGTGGAGTTTACATGTTCTCCTTGTTTCTCTGGACTTTCTGGTTTCCTCCCACTTACCAAAGTCTTGCAGGTAGACACAAAAAGCTGGAGTAACTCAGCGGGACAGGCAGCATCTCTGGAGAGAAGGAATGGGTGACGTTTTGGTTTCTTCACCTGACCCGAAACGTCACCCAGAGATGCTGCCTGTCCCGCTGAGTTACTCTAGCATTTTGGTCTAGCTTCAGGTTTGTAGGTTAATTGGCTTTGATAAAAGTATTGTACATTCTCCTGAGTGTGTGAAGGATAGTGCTAGTGTATGGGGCGATCGATGGTCGGTGCGGACTCAGTGGGCCGAAGGGCCTGTTTCTGTGCTGCATCTCTAAAGGCTAAAGGCTTTTATCCCTTGAACTAGTTAAGAGTTTAAAGCAACAAAAAGACGAATGGTCCACTACCATATTGTGTCATTTTAAATTACTGTTAAATTTGCAATGACAGGTAATGTCACATGTTGAGAAAGAACATTGGAAATTTAGACAATATAAGCTCGTGCTGGTCTCCATGTAAATTCTCAATATCTTGTCCTGGCATTCTGATATTTCGGCTGTTCCAATCAGGACTATGGTTCTGCTTAATGGGCGGCTCGGTGGCGTAGCAGTAGAGCTACTGCCTTACAGAGACCTGGATTCGATCCTTACTACGGGTGCTGTCTGTACGCAGTTTGTACGTTCTCCCCACGACTTGCATGGGTTTTCTCAGGGATCTTCGGTTTCCTTCCACACTCCAAAGACGTACAGGTTTGTAGGTTAACTGGCTTGGTATAAATGTGTTAATGTGCTGGTTGGTGCGGAATCTATGGACCGCATCTCTAAACTAAGCTGAACTAAACTAAAGATGCCGGCTGGTTGAGTCCAAACTGGGATGCCTGGAAACCACGTGGCACAAGAAGGCTCATATTCTGCTTGGATAGCTAACGACCCAATGATATGAACATTAAAGATAGACACAGAGTGCTGGAGTAATTCAGCGGGTCAGGCAGCATCTCTGGTGAACATGGATAGGTGACGTTGCAGGCTGGAACCTCTCTTCAGATGGATATGAGCATATATCCATAAGAACATTGAATTCTAAGATTTAGGTAACTAAACCTGCCACCCCTTCTGGTTCTCCCCCACACCCCCCTGCCTTCCCCTCCCCTCTCCCCTGTGCCCCACCTGGACCCGCGCCTATTTCTCTCCCCCTCCTTCCACATTCCTTCCTCTAGCTTCACTATTTGCAACTCTTCAATCCTTTTGTCTCACACCTTTTATCTTTTCATCTCTGGCCTTTGTCCAACCATATGATGAAGACAGCCACAAAGTGCTGGAGTAACTCAGCAGGTCGGGCAGCATCTGTGGACAAAAAGAAAGCTGGATCCTTCTTCTGTTTGTCCAACCATCTGCTTATCAACCCCAGTCCTCACTGTCTCCACCTATTACCTGCCCCTCCTCTCATCCAGCTTTCTCTCCCCTTTCACAATCAGTCTGAAGAAAGAGTCCCGACTCGGAACGTCACCCATCCATGTTTCTCCATGGATGCTGCCTGACCCGCTGAGTTACTCCAGCACTTTGTGTCTTCTTTTTGTAAACCAGCAACTGCAGTTCCTTGTTCTTAGCTTTGAGGATATTGTGGTTAGGGCAGTTTTAATTTCTAGTTCAATGCAGTTATCCCAAACTGGGAAACTGCCACCCAAAACCCAGCATGTATAACTACGAGATCAGGCAATTATACCTCATGGGTAGGATAGGCTCTTCATAAGTTATAGGAGCAGAATTAGGCCATTCGGCCCATCAAGTCTACTCTGACATCCAACCATGGCTGATCTATCTTTTTCTCTCACCTCTATTCTCCTGCCTTCTCCCCGTAACCCCTGGCACCCGTACTAATGGAGAATCTATCAAACTCGGAACCTTGGAATTATTGACCCTCAGGTGAGATGTTGCTCATTTAGTAGACGCTCACGTCTGAGTGGAAGACTGCAGATGCTACCATGTTGAACAAAACCCAAAGGGCTGGAGGAAGTCAGGCAGTATCTGTGGAGGGAAAATCCGGGACAGTGCCCTGTGTCTTCCCACTGAGTTCCTGCGGCACTTTGTGTTGCTGTCTGTCGTTGAGCCTAGTTCTCCTTCAAAGCAACGACAGCTTCACAGAGCAGCCCCGCGTCTAAAACATGTCCTTTCCTCAACGCCATCTCTCATATTATTCATCCTTCATTCTGTTTGCAAACAACATGAATTGTGAGCTTTGTTTTTTCACTTCCACTGCTGATCCCAGGGATCAAAGGAAACATCAAACGCATGTAACCAGAGAGCTGCAAATACTCGGCAGTTCAGGCAGCAACTTTAGAGCGAAAGAAAAAAGCAGAATGCCATTTCATGCCAATTCCCTTTTCAGGCAAGCCAATATTCCCCCCCTCTGGCAGACTGTGCTGCCTGCCGGCGTGTACAGTATTTGATCAACCCGCAGTATTATCAACCATGAATGTTTGTTTTCCCTGTCGTGTAGCCTATGACACAGTGCACTACAAAAACATCCACTAAAGATAGACACAGATAGATAGATAGATAGATAGATAGATAGATAGATAGATAGATAGATAGATAGATAGATAGATAGATAGATAGATAGATAGATAGATAGATAGATAGACCTGGGGTAACTCGGCAGGTCAGGCAACATCTCTGGAGAGAAGGAATGGGCGACGTTTCGGGTCGAGACCCTTCTTCAGATCGAGAGTCGGGGAAAGGGAAAGGCGAGGTATAGACGGTGATGTGGAGAGATACAGAAAAAATGAATGAAAGGTATGCAAAACTGTGAAGGAAGCAGCCCAATGCCAGCTGTGGGTGAAAAGGAGACAATGAAACTCAGCAGGACGACATCAAACTCTACATGCACACATTGAGTCAGTTTAAACAAGACGACTGCTTATAAACTACCCACCATGAAAACAAATGTATAAAGATTGACTTCTCTAACTTCGAGTAACCCTTGCTTTCCCTCTCTCTCTCTCCATCCCTCCCCCTTCCCAGTTTCTCCCACTGACCCCATGATTACATTGTACCTCTGTCGCCCTCGCAAGCTCACAGAGGCCTTTTCTACCTTTCCCTTGGAGCCTCATCTCTTTTGATCTCTTGCACTTCCTTATCTCCGTAACTCCCTCTCCCCTGACGCTCAGTCTGAAGAAGGGTCTCGACCCGAAACGTCACCCATTCCTTCTCCCCACAGATGCTGCCTGACCCGTCTATCTTCAGTGTAAACCAGCATCTGCAGTCCCTTCCTACGCATGTCGCCTGAGTTGATCTGATGGTTAATAAATACAATTATTGTCTCTCTTTATGGTTACCACCGACCCAGAAGCATTCTGCGGGACTGCTATGCAATATATTCCGTTCATTGGGTTTCCTTTGCCACTTGGTCGGCGTGGCGAAGACATTGTGTGCAGTTATCAACCAGAGATTGCTATTTCACTCTCACTAATAAGTACTAAAGTGCAAAACATATCTGGCGTGCACCGTATCGGTCTCTGAACTGGAAGAGAAGTCGAGCATCAGAAGTGTGTGCACACGCGTCAAGCCGCGGCAGATGGCTCGGTATTTGTACAATGTGTTATGTTCTATTTATTTGTTGGCTCAAGACTCCACAAGGCGAACTCGCAGCGCCAATCGAGGCAATTTTCACCTCCGCCTCGGTCTGTCGTCTCTGATATCAATATTCGCATCTTTTAAAATGAAAAAAAAACATCCTTCCAAAACTCAGGCCAACAGGTTCAATTATAGTATTTGCAATTGCATTTCAAGATTCCAGCATCTGCAGGTCCTTGTGTCTCAATTGTAAAACGTGATCAGTTGCCTTTTAGCGGAGAAGTAACACTTTGAAGTTAATATTATCCCGTATTAGGTTTCCAATGGTTTAGAAATAAATAGGATAGCGGAGTCAGGGGGTATGGGGAGAGGACAGGAACGGGGTACTGATTGAGAATGATCAGCCATGATCACATTGAATGGTGGTGCTGGCTCGAAGGGCCGAATGGCCTCCTCCTGCACTTATTGTCTATTGTCTAAATGCATCATGTCCGGTGAAAATGCCCATTTTTACTGCAGTGAGATGTATAAATATATTATCCTACATATATATATATATATACATCTCACTGTAGTGAAAATGAGCATATGTGTGTGTGTGTGTGTGTGTATTTATTTGCTGGCTCAAGACACACATATCATATATGAACTGTAAACTATATAAACGATTTATATAAACTGTGTTTTGACTTTTAAACCTCTGTAACTTAAAACATAAACGACCGAATTAAATTTAAAAAATCATTTTCGGCAAGCGTCCAGCGGTGTGATTAGGCGGTGCAAAAATTGTGGCGCTACTGTTTACCGTTTCGCCGTAATCAGCCGAATCAGTGAAATATATATACAAGTGAGGAGATGCCGCGCATGCGTACTGAGCACAGCCGCACCACAGTGCCCCCCTAAAAACCTTCAATAAATCAGGGGGGGGGGAGCGCTTTAAAACCTCTGTAACTTAAAAAATATGCGACCGAATTCAATTTAAAAACCATTTTCCAACAGCTGTCCGCGTGTTGATGAAGGCGGCGCAAAAATCGTGGCGCTACGGTTTACCGTTTTGCCGTAATCAGCGAAATCACAGATACATACATATATATTAATTCACAAGATCTGACTTTTAATAAGATAAGATTGTACACACACATATATTTATATATATATAACTGTACGCACTCATATAAATAAATAATGTATTTGGCATTAATAATATGCAACATCTATATTGGATACAAGGAGTAAAATTGTTACTTGTGAAATATAGAGACTTTTGCATGTATATATATAAAAACACAAAGTGCACATATGTACATATACAAAGTATATATACATATATATAGTATAAGAAAATAACTGCAGATGCTGGTACAAATCGAAGGTATTTATTTCACAAAATGCTGGAGTAACTCAGCAGGTCAGGCAGTTTCTCGGGAGAGAAGGTTTCCAATGGTTTAGAAATAGATGCATCTTGTCCGGTGAAAATGCCTAATTTTACTGCAGTGAGATGTATAAATATATTATCCTACATATCTATATATATACATCTCACTGTAGTAAAATTGGGCATATATATATATACACACACGCTATATATATATATATATATATAGGTATGCAAACAACTCTATATTGCACATGTACCAATTTTGCTCCTTGTTGTATCCAAAAGTTGCTGCTATGGCAACAAGTTTTTTGAGGAAGAAAATGTTTGCAACCTTCAACCTCCTCCAAAAGAAAAGTTCCCGTCTTCACGTAAGAGCAAGCGAGCGGTGCAAGCGAGGGGGAGGGGGGGAGCAGCGGGTGCGCACTCACAAACGGAGAGGAGGGGGGGCGGGGCTGGGCGCTGGCACAGAGGGGGCGGGGCCAGGGCTGGGCGGGGCCAGGGCTGGGCCAGGGCTGGGCGTCGCCAACAGCGGGTGCGCACCCATATATGGAGGCAGGGGGCGTGGCCAGGGCTGGGCGACGGCACAGCGGGGCCAAGGCTGGGCGTCGGCAACCCATATATGGATGGAGGGGAGGGGAGGGGAGGGGGAGGGGGCGGGGGCGGGGGCGGGGGCGGGGGCGGGGGCGGGGGCGGGGGCGGGGGCGGGGGCGGGGGCGGGGGCGGGGCCAGGGCCAGCAACAGCGGGTGCGCACCCAGAGAGAGGGAGGGAGCGGGGCCAGGGCTGGGCGCCGGCACAGTGGGGGCGGGGCCAGGGGGCAGGGCTGGGCGTCGGCAGCAGCGGATGGAGGGGGCGGGGCTGGGGGCCGGGCGTCGCGTCTCGCAGCGTCACGTGACGTGGGCGGCACATGCCGCGCGCTGCCGCTGACAGTTGGTGGAGTTGCGGGTAGGTAGGAGGCGGCAGCGCGAGTACTGGGCAGTCGCGCGACTGTGTGCAGCCGCGGAGCACCGAGCTCCCCCTCCTGCTCCTCACCTCACCTCCCCTCCTCACCTGGGTGCATGAGAGCACCTTGCAAGCTGCCACCATGAGAGGTAAGTCAACGCTCGTGGAAAAGCACGAATGCAATGTTTTGTTATTTAACATTGCGTGTTTTGGCACCTGTTATCTGCTGCAGTTTATGCTCCCAAGTAGAGGGGCATCGGGTCCAATGCAATGTCTCTGATATCTTTTATTTTTAAATGAATGCAGACTCCCTAACTTTAGTTTAGCTTCGCAGATGGGTTTGAAGCTTGCTAGGTTTACTTCCTACTATTCCAGGCTCCGGTGCAAGCTGCGAACTCATCCTTTGCCACTTTGCACCTCGCTTGCCCCAATACCACTTCCCCGACAGCCCAGCCGCTGTGTGTGTTTAGTGTCCATGTTCATAATTCTCTGTTGCTCATTGCACTGGAAAGGGATCGGGGGTTGCCGTCGTTGCTTGCATTTTGTTTGGATTCCCTTGTATGCGGGGTTTCAGCTGTCAGCCCAAAGCAGGGAGGAGGAATGGTCCGTGCAAAGTTGTCGTTTAGAAATCTGCGCCCTGCAACTTTTTGTTTGGATCATTTGCAAACTGCAGGAACTTTTATTTAAAGCGACGATTGCGGTGTAGTCGGCCGGCAGCGCCAGACTGTCGGAGCGGAGAGCGTCCCAGTGACCTAGATCTGTCAGAAGGGATAAATCCGGAGGAGGGGACGCGGGGGCGGCCGAGTGCTTCTGTGCATCTCAGTCCATGTGTGCACTGAATAACAGTGTAGCATCAGGACAAACGGAGGCAACATGCATCCATGCACTGTGCTCAACATGCATCCATGCACTGTGCTCAACATGCATCCATGCACTGTGCTCAACATGCATCCATGCCCACGGCGGCAACATGCATCCATGCACTGTGCTCAACATGCATCCATGCACTGTGCTCAACATGCATCCATGCCCACGGAGGCAACATGCATCCATGCACTGTGCTCAACATGCATCCATGCCCACGGAGGCAACATGCATCCATGCACTGTGCTCAATGCGTCCACCGTCAGCTGCAAAATAAAGCCGACTGCCCCTCTTTAACAGGATCAAGGTTCAAGGAGTTTGCACTCTCCAAATGTGCCCAATTATTTATTATGAATTGCATTGAACGTGTCGTTCTGCAAAGGACATTGTCCTTGGCTTTTAAATTATTTTTTAAAAGTCCAACAAGAAAAGTCGCCAGGTATGGAATTATCCTGATAGTCCATCTTCTTACCCTTGTCCACATTCAGGGGAGGAAAGTATTCCACAATATATTTAGGTTCTGTATGCTGATCACACCATGCATAAGATTAGCTAAGTTTTATTGCTGCAGCTGAATGTAGCTTTTTCAATTTATTTTTTAAAATTGGTCTGTATTTTAAAATTTGAAAATCTCATTAAAAAATCTGCAAGTGTGGAAACTGGAATTGTTAACTTGGTTGCCTTAACCAAGTGCTTTCAGTCAACAAAATCTCACATTTGTTACATTCAGTAGTAAATGTGTGTGCATTTTGAAAAATACATTTGGGAACTGTCTAACTTCTACACAATTTAGGTTTCTGTGTCACATCGTGCATAATTTGAAGTTTAAAGAGTTCGGATGTAAAATGGAGTAAAATTGTGTCATACGGTGTAAAATTTTAAGCTTTTGAGTTAGGGTGTAAAATGGAGGGATAGACTATTGATAGAACAATATCATGGTGACTAGTCAGTTGCTGGGAACCCTCTGTTGTTATGAATGATCGTCGGTGATATAGTTCAGATCATTTTCCCGTTACACCATAACAGACAGAATACTGGATAGTTGCTGATTTAGTGGAAAGATCTGTAGATCCTTTGAAGGGGAAGCAGATGAAGCTTTGTTGGCGTCGACGACTGTATCTGTTGTGCGATTGGCGTGAATAAAATCTAAATATTACAGAAGGTTTACTGTGACTGGAATTCTGGGATTATAGGCATTAAATTACCTTGAGATAATTCTGAAGTTTAAATGTTCCATTTTTATTCCCTGTTTTATTCAAAACAGTAAATAGATGAAGACACTTTTTCTCTGAGGAAAATACATGTCTAAAGTATTTTCTATTTCATGGTGGTTACAAATATATAAAGAATGTGAACACTAGGAATGTTTATGCTTTTTTAATTAAATTTATGCTTTTGTAAATTTTTTTAAAAATCATAGTTTCCGTTGGACTATTGTATTGCGTCTGGATTTGTTCCTTGGTACGTTCAGTGAAAAGATGGGCCTATTAAATTTCTTCAACGCGCTAAGACTTTCCACCGCTTCCTTCTCGTATGCAAACCTTGAATCATTGCAAGACCCTTCATGTCACCCGAGAACAGAGAAACCAAAGCGCATGCCAGTTTATTCCGAAGTCCGTGCTATTACTGTAATTGACAGTCATTTTCTGCTCCTTGTATTTGGATTTTTCACTAAAATCACCAATTCCTTTATCCCCAAGAACATCTTGTAACCTAAGACCCACTCATCCAATTTATTCTCTCCGTTAATATAGTCGTAGAGCTCATAAACAGGCCCTTTGGCCCAACATGTCCATGCTGACCTTCGAAGCTAGTCCCACTTGCCTGCTTTGACCCTTATCCCTCTAAACCTTTCCCATCCAGGTACCTGTCCGAATATTTTTTAAATGCTGTTATAGTACCTGCCTCAACTGCCTCCTCCCGCATTTCATTCCACATACCCACCACCTCTGACTGACAAAGGTGCCCCCTGGGTTCCTATTAAATCTTGCCCCTCTTGCCATAAACCTATGTCGTCTGGTTCTTGATTCCCCTACTCTGGGTAAAAGAGTCTGTGCATTCACCCTATCTATGCCTGTACTATATCTCAAAAAGCTAACTCCATTGTACATGGTCCCTAATTAAATAATAGCAGTTACGTACTGTGTGAAATACATTAAATTTTAGAATGGAGAAGTTGCTTTTTGAGGTTAATGTAAGATCAGTGTAAATGAGTCATTGATGGTCAACATGGACTCAAAGGGCCGAAGAGCCTGTTTCCGTTCTGCATGTGTCTTTGACCCTAAAGGTTTAGTCATATAGCTTGGAAACACATGGCGTGGAGGCTCAACTCATCCACTCCAACGAAAATGTCTGCCTATATATTTATTCCTTATCCCTCTAAACCTTTCCTCTCCTAAGTGTCTTTTAAATGCTGTTATAGTTCCTGCCTCAACCACCTCCTCTGGCAGCTTGTTCCATATGCCCACCACACACTGAGTGAAAAAGTTGTATCTCGGGTTCCTATTAAATCTTCTTCTCCCCCCCCCCCCCCCCCCCCTTACTTTCAACCTATATCCTCTGGTTCTTGATTCCCGTACACTGGGTAAAAGATTCGCTGCATTCACCCCATCTATTCCCATTTTATGATTTGCTCTTCAGTTTTGCTCTATTGTAGAGTAGATGATGGCTCGCTGGCAAAACCCATGGATTTGAGGGGGAAAGGGGTCAATGCCTTACATTTGAGTTGGCAGGTGTTATACGAAGGTGAAGTAATAGTTGGCTAAAAGGAAAATGGTGTGTTCCTTTCAGCCGTTATATAACTATACAGTTCGAGCCCCGCCAAGGTTAATGTCTTACTGGTAAAATTAGTGCAGGGATATTTATCATTAGATAGATTCCATCGTGATGATGTGCTGCACATTTCCATTTTTAGCATTTTTGGTCTTTTAACAGCCTGAATAATTTTATTCAATTTCCATCATCCTACAACAGCTAAATTAGTTTTCGGATACTGAATATGACAGCATTTGAATTTTTAAAAAAATGTTCCCTTTCAAAATGCTGTAAGTATAGTGTGCTAGCATTCACACTCTGGGACTTTACTGTTCCTTTATCTTTGATATTTTTTTCTTGAGGAAATCCAACAAATTACAAATTAATGTAAATTCCCTGAACTATTTGAATGATTTTGAATTGATTGTTAACAAGTGAGGAATCCGATAGTTTGACTTTTTACAGACTTTAAATAGATTTAAATAGAGATCTATTTATCTCTAATACAGATCTTATTCAAGATCTCTCATGGGAGTTCTGTTCTCCCATTTGTTATTTCCACTTTTTATATATGACTTGGATAAGGAGTTGGCTTCTGTCGCATTCACTAACTGTTAAATAGAAGCTGGAGATGTGAAAATGCAGCTTGTTGTTGTAAAGATGCTCGTAAGAGCTCCCTCAGTAGAAAAACATGGTTTTGCGTAGTCTTGACAGTTTGCCCTTTCTACTGAATGAGGTTTGGCTTAGGGCTTTATCTGACCAGAACCAAGTATGTTTTGATCATTCTTTGAACCATTGTTAAATAAACCCGAGGCTTTGATTCTGATTGGTATTTTTGCCTTATGTAACGAAAAGAATAAAAGAATGGCGTCGTTCATAATAGACATTTGCAAAAATATTATAATACGCTTGATGTTTGTTCCCATGTGAAGCTTGTTATAAAGTGAAATGCTGTCCTTTTTTCCAAATAATTTCACTTGTGTACAGGATACAAGAGGTGATTAAAGGTTTCAGACACAAGGAAGTGCAGATGCCAGTTTAAAAAAAGGCACACAGTGCTGTAGTAACTTATCAGATCAGGCAGTGTCTGGAGAATAGACAATAGGTGCAGGAGTAGGCCATTCGGCCCATTTGAGCCAGCACCACCATTCAATGTGATCATGGCTGATCATTCTCAATCAGTACCCCGTTCCTGCCTTCTCCCCATACCCCCTGACTCCGCTATCCTTAAGAGCTCTATCTAGCTCTCTCTTGAAAGCATTCAGAGAATTGGCCTCCACTGCCTTCTGAGGCAGAGAATTCCACAGATTTACCACTGAAAAAGTTTTTCCTCATCTCCGTTCTAAATGGCCCACCCCTTATTCTTAAACTGGCCCCTGGTTCTGGACTCCCCCAACATTGAGAACATGTTTCCTGCCTATAACGTGTCCAACCCCTTAATAATCTTATATGTTTCAATAAGATCCCCTCTCATCCTTCTAAATTCCAGTGTATACAAGCCTAGTCGCTCCAGTCTTTCAACATACAACGGTCCCGCCATTCCGGGAATTAACCTAGTAAACCTACGCTGCACGCCCTCAATGGACGTGACATTTCGGGCTGGTTCTGAAGAAGGGTCCTGACCCGAAGCGTCACGTGTCCATGTTCTCCAGAGATTAAAGATTTCAAGTTGAATCTGGAATCTTGCAAGCTCTTTTTCCTTGGGAATTGCTATCCCCTTTTGATAAGCCTGGGGAACATCTTAGAATGATGCAGAACATATATTTGTAATGCCTGATGGGGAAGAGATTAATACAGTACCACCTGAAAGATGTCTTTAGAAATCTGCAGAACAGAACAAGACTCCTCTTCACTCCTCCTGAATCTGAATCGTGAAATGCAGCCCCAATTTTTTAAATATAAAAAGAGTGTCATCTCTTTCAGCACAGTACCTTCTGGCCGAATGGTAGGTCCTTTCTCCATCTCCACTCAGGCAGACTAAAGTATCAGTTATCAATTTCTAGCAGAGTTTTATCCAGATATATACTTTGACAAACTTACTTTATCGCAAAGGAATGTCATTAGTTTTTTTTAAAGGATACGACATCTTTCCAGAGGAATGAACTCAATAAAAGTTTTCTATTTCATTCAGCCTTCAAAACTTTGCTCAATTTTTAATCAATTGGTGACTAAAGTGCTTTATTCCGAAAATGCTGGAGTAACTCAGCAGGTCAGGCAGCATCTCGGGAGAGAAGGAATGGGTGACGTTTCGGGTCGAGACCCTTCTTCAGACTGAAGAAGGGTCTTGACCCAAAACGTCAACCATTCCTTCTCTCCCGAGATGCTGCCTGACCTGCTGAGTTACTCCAGCATTTTGTGAATAAATCGATTTGTACCAGCATCTGCAGTTATTTTCTTATACTACGGTGACTAAAGTGCAATTGAAACCAAGCTAAAACTGGAAGCATCGTGCCAGTGAATGCATGTAATGTTTCATTTGGTTTGCCTCAATCGGATCACCAGCAATGCTTAGAGTTTTTAATGTGGTGATTTCTTATTCTGTTTCAAGCTACTAATTCAACATTAGACCACTGTGTTTCTTTCGCCAATCCTAGAATTATGTTTTGTGTATTATATTAGTACACATTAACAATAACATATCCCCCATCCAACTTGTTGTACTAGCTTCAAAGTCGTCTTGTTGAGTCTCATTGTCTGTAACTCTTTTTCACCTAGCCCACAGCTAACAATAGCCTGTTTTCTTTATCATTGTCACTTTTTTGCATATCTTTCATTCATTTGTTCTATATCACCGTCTATATCGCTCGTTTCCCTTTCCCCTGATGCGCAGTCTGAATAAGGGTCTATCCGAAATGTCACCTATTCCCTTTTTTCCAGAGATGTTGTCTGACCTGCTGCTTTACTCCTGCTTTTTGTGTCTATCTTTGATTTTAAACCAACATTTGCAGTTCCTTCCTACATATTAACGAGAAAATATTTGTTTTGAAAAATCTCTGAGGGATTTTATCATCTTGATATGTGTTACAAAGTGAATCTAACTTTAATTCCACATGTATTATTATTTGAAGCATATTAATCTGAGTTGTATTAAAAAGATAACCAAAGATTCTTTTAATTTATGAATGTTTAGAGTTTCTTGAATCGATACATATGTTCTCAATGCATTTGCTCAATTGGCAATTTTTTATAGCTAACATAATGTACAATTTTCCATAATATGCAGGTAGAAGTATCTTTGGAATAAAAAAAAGTAAATTAGGTGCCAACAATCTTATCCACGCAGTTGTTCATTATATCTCTACAACATCTTACCTTTGAAGATTTAAGTACACTTTAATAACTAATGAAACTCCTCTCTATTAAAACACGTTTGTCAAAATATATCTTTGGATAAAACATCTTTAAAGTTTGACAGTCACAGTGAAAAATGTATTTTACACTCCTTACAGGATGGAAACTGGCCCTTTGGGCCAAGTCTATGCTGACCATCGATCACCTGTTCACACTAGTTCTATTTTTATTCCACTTTCCCATCCACTCCCTGTCCGCTCGGGGCAATATACAGAGGCGATTAACCTGCAAACCCGCAAGTCTTTGAGGGAACTGGGAGGAAACCGGAGCACCCGGACGAAACCCAAAGGGAGAACATGTAAACTCCACACAGGCGGCACCCTAGGTTGGGGTAGAAGCCTGTTGTCTGGTTCTGTGAGGCATCAGGAATCTTTCTCCTCAGAATTTCACTACTTTAATTAGAACGCATCCTAACTTTCCAAGATCACAGCAGCCAAATTTATAATCATTAAAATCAGATTCTGCCCAAATATTTTTTCCAAACTTTGTTTATCCAAGTACTGCTTTAAAATCTCTCGTTTATTTGGTTTGTTTTGGGTGGCAAGAACCAACATTGTATTCCTAAAGATATCCATTAAGGCTGGGTTACCAAGAACTTAATAACACAAAAAGCTGGAGTAACTCTTAGCGGGTCAGACAGCACCTCTGGAGAAAAGCAATGGATGATGTTTCGGGTTGAGATCTTTCTTCATAACTTTTATCAGCTGGCTGCTACACTGGATATTTTTGGTGTGTCAATTCCCCCTTGGTACCTTCCTCCCCTTTGCTTCGCCTATTGTACTTGAGTTTGACCTGATTGTATCTTTTATAGTATTATATTGGATAGCATGCAAAACAAAGTTTTCTACTGTACCTCAGTACACATGACAATAATGAACCTAAGCCTGGGGCTAGTTGAGCATCTCTAGAACAACATTGAATTCTCTAATTTTAGGTAACTCTATAACCATCTACCCTCTATAACCTCCTATGCCTTTCCCCTCTCCCCTTGGCCCCACCTAGGCTCACACCTATCTCTCCCCTCCCCTTCCACCTACAACCCTTCCTCTAGCTTCACAACTTGCAACTCCTCAATCCTTTTGTCTCACACCTGTCTTTTCATTTTTGGCCTTTGTCCAACTATTTGCCTAACACCCGCCTCACCTGTTTGGGCCTATTACCTGCCATGTTTTGTCCTTCCCCTCCTCTCTTCCAGCTTTCTGAACTCTTTTCTGCCCCCGCCCCATAATCAGGCTGAAGAAGAGTACTGATCCAAAATGTCGCCTGTCCATGTTCTCCAGAGATGCTGCCTGACCCGCTGAGTTACTCCAGCACTTTGTGTCTTTTTTTTTGTGAACCAGCACCTGCAGTTCCTTGTTTTCCCCATCTCTCGGTGACCAGCAAACATTTTCAATTAAATCGTGCAAACCCACCGAAGCCAAATCTTGCCCCTCGTGAAAGTACGACGAGGGTAGGCCAGCTTGCCCCAGCTACCTGTGCCGGCCGTATTATCACAATGTCATCCCCACTGGTTACGAGGCACCAAGTCTCCTGGGAGGTGGGACAACAATTTAAAAAATCTTTGTGGAGTTTGCACGTTCTCCCTCTGACCATGGGTTTCCTCAAGATCCTCTGGTTTCCTCCAACATCACTAAGACGTGCAGGTTTATAGACTAATTGGCCTCTGTAAATTGCTCCTAGTGTGCAGGAGGTGAAAGTGGGACATAGAGCTAGTGTACCTGTACGTTAATTGGCCTCTGTAAATTGCCCCTTATGTGTATGGAGTGGATGAGAAAGTGGGATAGCATAGAACGACCTGTGAGTGGCCGATCGATGGGCGTCGTGGATTCGGTGGGCCGAAGGGCCTGTTTCCATGTTGCATCTCTAAACTAAACCTGTTAAATGCCAAAGTTCTTAATGTTGCTTGAATGCAAAAGGTCAATCTTGTAATCTATGTTGCTGAGGTGTTTAAAACTGAACATGAAAGTTAAGGTCCTCTGAACCATCCCCAAAACCTTACAATCATTAACTATGTGCAGAGACCCCAAGTGTAGGCAGTGGATCAGTAAACACTGTGGGCAATGGTGTAAATGGGTATTATTGCTGCAAGCAATTTGTAGAAGCAGTATGTATACTGTTTAACTCTACAATTGATTGTATAATACAGTGTCATCCCATTTTGCTCTCCCCACCGGCCAAATTTCTACCTTGCTCATTGAAAGGGTTTTTTATGTACAAGTACAGACCAAACTTTATTTTCTTTAGCTACTGCATAACAGGGCGTGACCCTCAGAGTTATGCAATATGACACAGAGACTTGTTTCCTTTAGTTTAGAAATACAGCTCGGAAACACATCTTTCGGCACACCGAGTCAACGCTGACCAGCGATCCCCGTACATTAACACTATCCTACACACTAGGGACAATTTACAATCTTTACGGAGGCCAATTAGCCTACAAATCTGTATGTCTTTGGAGCGTGGGAGAAAACCCATGCAGTCGCAGTGAGAATGTACAAACTCCATACAGACAGCACCCGTAGACAGGATCGAACCTGGGTCTCTGGCGCTGTAGGGCAGCAACTCTGCCGCTGAGCCATCGTGTCTTTATTCACAATATTTCGCCTGTCCTCTGTGATTAGATGTAATGCTCATACCGCCCATAACAGTACAACACTGCATTATCTCACTAAAATTTAATTTACCATTCATCGGCCCATTCAAACTGCACATCAAGATCTGTTGTGAAAATCTGTCGTAACTTTCAAATGGCACCAATGGAAGATGTTGCAACAAGATACTGATTCACTTGCACCCAGTAGAAGTGTTACAGAAATCTGTGAATCTTGTGGATTGTAGAGTAGACAGGTTACAATGGAGGTTTCTTCACACTGCGGGTTCATCTTTGAGGAATCGCAGTGGTCCTGACCCGAAACGTCACCTATCCATTTCCTCTACTGATGCTGCCTGACCTGCTGAGTTACTCCAGCACTTTGTATTTTGGTCAAGTATTTCAGTAAACTGTTTTCAGAAATCTCATCCCCCCCCCCAACCTATTTAATCCACCTTCCAAAAAATAATAAGAATGTGAGGTGCATGTTTTTCTTTACTACTATAAATAACTTTGCTTTAATTTACTGGAAAGCACAAATAACTTGTTGAGAATGGCAAGTAAAAGATAAATGCAGCACAGTGGTGCAGCTGATAGAACTGCTGCCTCCCAGTGCCAAAGATCCGGGTTCGATCCTGACCTCGAGTGCTGTTTATGTGGCCTTGGCACGTTCTCACTTTGACCACGTGGCTTTCCTCTGGGTACTCTGGTTTCATCCCACATCCCCAAGATGTGCACTATTATAGGTTAATTGGCCTCTGTTAATTGCCCCTCGTGTGTAGGAGTGAGAAAGTGAGATAACATTAGAACTGGAGCGACCTGGTGATCAATGGCTGGTGTGGACACAGTGTGGGCCGAAGGGCCGGTTTCCATGCTGTATCCCTAATTAAAAGTGTGATGGCTCAAGAAGAATCTCTCTCTTAAATAAATCACTCTACACAAACTCATCTATCTGAAGAGTTTGGTGAATTTACTGTTGTCTAGAAGCTGTCTTTTCTAATGGCATCTACTTCACTCACCTTGGGTTACGGAACAAAAGCATGGCCATTCTGGAATATTGCACTGAATGGCAGCATAGTTGGTTTGGGACACCAGGTGGGATTAATGTAGATGAGGTTTCTTGGTCAGATTGGGCAAGTTGGGCCAAAGGGCCTGTTTCTGTGCTGTATGACTCAATGACGATAAATTTCAGCTAGCAGAATTCCATTATCATTTAGTTTAGAGATGTCGCATCGAAACATGCCCTTCGGCCCACCGAGTCCACAATGATAATCGATCACCCATGTACTAGCTTTATCCTACACACTAGGGACAATTTGCAGAGGCTAACTAACTTACAAACCTGCACGTGTTTGGAATGTGGGAGGAAATCGGAGCACCCGAAGAAAACCCTCATGGTCACAAGGAGAACATACAAACTCTGCAGATAGCACCCGAGGCCAGAATCAAACTGGGGTCTCTAGTACTGTAAGGCAGCAACTCTAAAGCAGGCCCACTGTGAGAAGTTAGAATGAAATAAATACAAGTTAGTTTTAAGTTGCAGAGTGTTGTAAGGTCCACAACACTTGCGCAAATGCGAAATTTCCAAACTGCAGGTACTTGATGACAAAACACCTTACTGGTCGAATCTTGGCCAAATATAACCACTGTTTAAAGTTTGGATGGCACGGAATGTCTTCCATGGATGTGTGGTTAATCTCATTTTTAATGTTGCTGGTCCTGATAAATCACACCACCCAATGTTCCAAAGAAGTAGAATGCACTGAACCGTTTCATTTTGGTTTTGCTTATGGTTACTTAATGCAAAATGACAAGTTTACTGAACTGTTGAAAGGCTTCTAGACATATTTGACTATTTCCCCTGATATTCTGTTATAATGTAGTTATATTTTTTCTGTCCTTGCATTCTACTTCTTTGGAACATTGGGTGGTGTGATTCGGAAGTTACAGGTATTTTAACTGGTATATTAGAGGCCCAGTTGAAATATCGATAAACAAAAACTACGGAACCAAAATTCGGATATTGTTTTCACTTGCTGTCTTCCATGGATGTGTGGTTAATCTCATTTTTAATGTTGCTGGTCCTGATAAAATGTTGCTTCGCAATAGGCCCTTTGCCTCTTTCCCCCCCCCCCCCCCCCCCCCCCCTTCAGAGCAGATTTGAGTTTTCATTTGGTGAAAGAAAAAGTAATCTGTTGCTTGTGTAATGTTGTTCTAAGTGAGGAGGCTGAGGAGAAGTGAGAGCAGATTGCATCTGCTATTTTTTTTTTAAATACAAAGTGCTGGAGTAACTCAGCGGGGTCAGACAGCATTGGAGAACATGGAAAGGTGATGTTTCGGGTCGAGACCCTTTTTCACATTTTGCTGCTCTTGCTTCTTCTATCATTACGGTCGTTTCCCGCTTATCCAGAATTGGTATTTACCGCCACCTAGTGTGCACAACGCAAACTGCGTGGCTCATGATTAATGACCATCATTAATCCTCCTGCTAAAGTTTTTACAATGGACTGCAGGATTAAAGCGTGCTTCCACTTTGTCACTCGTTATATCTGTGCAACCTTGGCAACTCCCTGATTTGTCACACCCTAACACCCATCTTCATCCAAACAAATATTGAGTGACGTCTTAAGACTGAAGGCTTTACACTGTATATGGATCGATTGTAACCATAGATTGTCTTTCTGTTGACTGATTCGCATGTAACAAAAGCTTTTCACTGTACCTCGATACACATGGCAATAAATTAAACTGAAACTGAAGGGTCTCGATCCGAAACGTCACCTATTCCTTTTCTCCAGAGATGTTGTCTGACCTGCTGAGTTACTCCAGCTTTTTGTGTCTATCTTGAGTTGACGATTGCCTAGTTGAAGATTTTTGCCGTCAGCACGACTGGGCTGGTTTTTGTCATTATTGAGCCTATTTTGATTACTTCCTTTTCATTTTTGTTCGGAGTAACTCAGCGGGTCAGGCAGCAAATTTGGAGAAAAAGGGATCGGAGACGTCGAAGCAGAACCCTCCTTCGGACCTTGTGAAGAGTGAACTGCAGAGAAAAGATGCGCAATACTGGGGTTAACGCTGGGTCAGGCATCATCTCTGAAGAACAATGTCTGAAGAAGGTTCCTGACCCAAAACATCACCTGTCCACATCCTCCAGAGATGCTGCCTGACCCGCCAAGTTACTCCAGACGTTTCGTGTCATTTTGTTTTAAACTGGGCTGTATATGGATCGATTGTAACCATATATTGTCTTTCTGTTGACTGATTAGCATGTAACAAAAGCTTTTCACTGTACCTCGATACACATGGCAATAAATTAAACTGAAACTGAAGGGTCTCGATCCGAAACGTCACCTATTCCTTTTCTCCAGAGATGTTGTCTGACCTGCTGAGTTACTCCAGCTTTTTGTGTCTACTCCTGTCCCTTGTTACAAACTTCAACTGCTTTCAAGAGAAAGTACAAAGAAGTAGGAGTCATTGTCTGCTTGCAGCAAGTGAGGTGCCGTAGAAGTGTGAAGTGCCGTAGAAGTGTGCGGCTGCAGGAACTGTTTCTTCTTGTGGCCATAATAAGAAGCAAAACAGTCAGCTTGACATTTTGAAGAGTTATTTACTTCCTTTGCCACTCAACCTTGAAAAGGCTGTGTGCGGTTTCTGTGCACGCCAAGTAGTTCTCGTCTCTCTCCATGCCAATCAGCTACTTATCTCTTTGGTTTGCGGGTGCTGTCTGCGACAGTTTCAGATTGCTGTTCTCAGCACTGGCATGGAAAATTGTTCAACCCAAGGGTTTATAATTAAAATAGAACAAAGGTTGATGTACTTGATTCTCTGGGGGAGGTACCCGTAAACTTCAACACCAAGCCAACAATGAAATGTTGCAATGAAACGGCACAACCATTATACGGACTCCTAGTTTTTCCTTTCACAAACTGCTATCTGACGTAGAGAACAGATGATACAAAATAGGACCCCACCATCTCCATCACAGGAGACAGACTAGTGACTGACATCTAGCAACATACAAAATAGGATGGTTTTGCAGATAGTGAAGATGGATGTCAAGAATTGCAGCAGGATCTTGATCGGTTGGCCAGGCGGGCTGAGGAATGGTTGATGGAATTTAATATAGAGAGATGTGAGGTGTTGCGTTTTGGAAAGTCTAGTGACTTTAATGGGCAGGATCTAAACAGTGAATGGCGGGGCTCTGGGGAGTGTTGTAGAGCAGAGAGAACTAGGAGTGCAGGTGCATGGTTCCTTGAAGGTGGTGTCACAGGGTGGTCAAAAAGGCTTTTGGACCATTGGCCTTCATCAAGTCAGAGTATTGAGTATAGAAGTTGGGAGGTCATGTTGCAGTTATATAATACGTTGGTGAGGCCGTATTTAGAGTATTGTGTTCAGTTCAAGTTGGAAAGGGTACGGAGCAGATTTACGAGGATGTTGCCAGGACTCGAGGGTCTGAGCTACTGGGAGAGGTTGTAGGTTGGGACTCTATTCTTTCGAGTGCAGGAGGATGACGAGGGCAGGAGGATGATAAAGGTGTATAAAATCATGAGAGGAATATATCAGGTAGACGCACAGTCTCTTACCCAGAGTAGGGGAATCGAGAACCAGAGAACATGGGTTTAAAGTGAAGGAGGAAAGATTTAATTTGATTTTGAGGGGTAACTTTTTCACTCAAATGGTGGTGGGTGTATGGAATGATCTGCCAGAGGATGTAGTTGAGGCAGGGACTATTGCAACACTTAAGAAACAATTAGACAGGTATATGGATAGGATAGGTATTGAGGGATAGGGGTCAAACATAGGCAGGTGGGACTAGTCTAGATAGGACATGTTGGTCTGAGTGGGTAAGTTGGGCTGAAGGGCCTGTTTCCATGCTGCCTGATTCTATGACATAGAATATTGACTACTTTCTGCTCATTGTTTCTGATGGATTGGGCCTGTTGTCAGTTTAGATGCATGCAGCATTATTTGTTTTGCATGCCGAGACAAAGGTTAATGGTTCAAGGGTGCTTTATTGTCACGTATGCACTGCAGAGTGAAATTCTTTTTGCACAGCTCACACGTGCACGAGCAGCCGTATTTTGACGCAGTTTGCAAAATGGCCGGTCCAACCGCTCGATGTACTGGAGCGGTTCCAGATCCAGGTACGCCCCAGGCTGGTGTATCGCCCTTGGCACCCAAACCCACGTCCCTCTCCTGCCTACAAAACCTCCTTTCTTTGACTTCCTCACTGACTTCCAGCATTCCACCTGCCTCGTTCCTGCATTGGCCCCCTCCCCGTCGGTTAACAGCACACTGGTTGAGCTGCCAGCTCACAACTCCAGTGATACAGATTCAATCTTGACCTCCAGTGCTGCCTGTGGTGTTCTCCATGTGACTGCATGGATTTCCCAAGAACGCTCCAGTTTCCTCCAACTTCCTAGAAATAGATGGGTCTTCAGTCTGAAGAAGGGTCTCGACCCGAAACGTCACCCATTCCTTCTACCCAGAGATGCTGCCTGTCCCGCTGAGTGACTCTAGCAAGTTGTGACTATAATAGATGGGTTTGTTGGTCGGTTGGGCTCTGTAAACTGCCCCTGGTGTAGAAAGTCGGGGAATGTGGGGAGAATAAAGGCTTTGAAACTAAATCTCTTGAAGACAAAAGAACTTGCGTGATACAACGTAGACACCCAGGGCAATGGCAACATTGCTGATATAATAATCTGACTCTGAGGTTTGTGACATAACACAAACACTTAAAAGTTGACTCCCTGCACAAAGGAATGCTTCAATAAATCAGCCTGAAGAAGGGTCTCGACCCGAAAGATCACCTATTCCTTCTCTCCAGAGATGCTGCCTGTCCCGCTGAGTTACTCCAGCATTTTGTGTCTACCTTCAATAAATCTTGTACATCAACAATATTTTGGTCGCTGGATTTTGTTTTAACACTTGATGCAAGTTGTTTTGACTTCAGTAGCTCAATTGGATAGACGGTCTCTCTATCTGTTACAAGATTCATTAACACGATGCATCAGTTCAACACGTGTTACAAGATGCATTAACACGTGTTCAGTTCAAATCTTGCGACAAAACAATCAGGATTTAGCTTCCTTCATTAAGGCGCTGGTATTCGACAGAGGCTGTAGATGCAGAATGCCTGAGGCAAACCTTGTCTTCAATTAAAAGGCTACAAATAATATGTGCACATTCTCAGGGAAATGTATTTCCAAAGGAGCCATTACGTTGTGTTGTTGAAGGATGTTATTAGCACGGAATAATGCAGGACAATGAAAAGGATCATTATTTGTTTGTGACATTTGAAGTTCTGTTTTTTAGATATAATGACCGGAGCTCGTGTAGATATATATCAGGAAGAAGACACGCACACCAGTGCCTCTACTTTCCTCGAGATTTGTTATGTCACTGAATGCTCTAACAAAGTTAATTTTTAGAGATAGGCACAAAATGCTGGAGTAACTCAGCGGGTCAGGCAGCATCTCTGGAGAGAAGGAATAGGTGATAATTTGGGTTGAAATCCCTTCTTCAGACTGAGAGTCGGGGGGAAATTCGAGGTAATGAAAGGTTCAGAACAATCAAAGCTGGCACCGATGGCCAAGGAAAGGTGGAGCCCACAATGGTCTATTGTTGG
The DNA here is from genome assembly GCF_053455715.1 of Rhinoraja longicauda. Lineage (NCBI taxonomy): Eukaryota > Metazoa > Chordata > Chondrichthyes > Rajiformes > Arhynchobatidae > Rhinoraja > Rhinoraja longicauda. The sequence goes on from NC_135980.1 coordinate 1,996,473, forward strand.
CTGTGGAAGAGGTGATAATGATGGGATATATGGATGCGAACAGTGGAACTGGCAGGAGGACTAGGACTAGGAGGACCAGGTGGGTGAGGGATGGGGAGAGAGAGGAAATGCAAGGGTTACTTGAAATGAGAGAAATCAATATTCATAACTCTGGATGTAAGCCTCCAAAATGGAATATGAGGTGCTATAAATGATCAACTGGTCAAGTTTTAGCCTACCAACGTGGGAATGTGAGCCTCCCACAGCGAGGCTGACACCAGCAGACACTCCGGATATCAACTAGTAAAGGAAGTGTCATTTTTTAGCACCAAGAAATCTAGGTAAATAACTTTACTCGAACAATTAATCAACCATTCTGTTTTCAGAAAGAGTACTAGCAACCATGAGAATGCAGTAAGAATATATTTGGTTTCATTCCCTTGGGGATGGAAAACCTGTTTAGAATGATGTTATGATTATATAAGGCGACTTTTATATAACGTAAAAGTGGGGCAGCACCGTGACGCAACTGGTAGAGTTGCTGCCTTGCAGTGCCAAAGACCCGGGCTCGAACCTGCTGTCTGTACTGAGTTTGAACGTTCTCTCTGTGACCATATGCGTTTTCTCCTGATGCTCCTGTTTCCTCCCTCAGCAAAAGCTGTGCCGGTTTGCAGGTTAATTGAATCTGTATATTGTCCTCGGGTGTGTAGGGTAGAACTAGCGTACGGGTAATCGCTGGTCAACGTGGACTTAGTGGCTGAAAGCACTGTATCTCCAACCTAAAAACGATCACGGCGGCGCAGCGGTAGAGTTGCTGCCATGCAGCGCCGAAGACTCGGGTTCGATCCTGACTACAGGTGCTGTCTGTACGGAGTTTGTACGTTCTCCCCGTGACCTGCGTGGGTTTTCTCCGAGATCTTCGGTTTCCTCCCACACTCCAAAGACGTACAGGTATGTAGGTTAATTGACTGGGCAAATGTAAAAATTGTCCCCAGTGGGTGTAGGATAATGTTAGTGTGCGGGGATCGCTGGGCGGCGCGGACCCGGTGGGCCGAACGGCCTGTTTCTGCGCTGTATCTCTAAATCTAAAAAAAAATCAAGTTCCTGAACCAGCTTGCACATCCCTAATCCTACTTGGCAGAGGAACCTTGTCTAGTGTTTAATTGTCATATGTACCAAAAACGGGACAATGAAATTCTTTCTTGTACCAGCATGATTGGCTTCTGTAAATTGTCCCCAGTGTGTTGGGATAGAACTAGTGTGTATGGGGGTAATCGTTGGTTAGGGTTAGGGCATGGACTCGGTGGGCCGAAGGGCCTGATTTTGCCTGTATCTCAAAACTAAACTATAAACTAACACCTTATTCTAAAACATTTCACAGGTGAAATAAGAGCCAGATGGGTACAAACTAGAGTAGGGAACCTCGACCGTAGAACCAGCCAATCCCCATCGACCAACACTCTCCTCCGCCTAGCAGAGCTGGTTCTTACCCTCAACAACTTCTCCTTTGACTCCTCCCACTTCCTCCAAACCAGAGGCGTAGCTATGGGCACTCGCATGGGCCCTAGCTACGCTTTGTCGGGTACGTCGAACAATCCCTGTTCCAGACGTACACTGGCCCCATCCCCGAACTCTACCTCCGCTACATCGACGACTGCATTGGTGCTACCGCTTGCATCCATGCAGAACTCACTGACTTCATACACTTCACCTCCAATTTCCATCCTGCCCATAAATATACCTGGACTATCTCCGACATCTCCCTCCCGTTTCTGGACCTCACCATCTCCATCACAGGAGACAGACTAGTGACGGACATTTACTATAAACCCACTGACTCGCACAGCTATCTGGACTACACTTCTTCCCACCCGGTCCCCTGCAAAAAGTCTATCCCCTACTCCCAATTCCTCCGTCTACGCCACATCTGCGCCCGGGATGAGGTGCTTCACACTAGGGCTTCCGAGATGTCCTCGTTCTTCATGAAACGGGGCTTCCCCTCCTCCATTATAGATGAGGCTCTCACTAGGGTCTCTTCTACATCCCGCAGCTCCGCTCTTGCTCCCCCTCCCCCCACTCGCAACAAGGACAGAATCCCCCTCGTTCTCAGCTTCCACCCCACCAGCCAGCGGATCCAACATATCATCCGCCAACATTTCCGTCACCTACAACGGGATCCCACCACTGGCCATATCTTCCCATCCCCTCCCCTCTCTGCGTTCCGCAGAGACCGTTCCCTCCGTAACTCCCTGGTCCACTCGTCCATTCCTACCCAAACCACCCCAACCCCGGGCACTTTCCCCTGCAACCGCACGAGATGCAACACCTGTCCCTTTACCTCCCCCCTCATCTCCATCCAAGGACCCGAACAGTCTTTCCAGGTGAGACAAAGGTTCACCTGCACCTCCTCCAACCTATTGCATCCGCTGCTCTAGATATCAACTCATTTACATCGGCGAAACCAAGCGCAGGCTCGGTGATCACTTCGCTGAACACCTGTGCTCGGTCCGCATTAACCAAACTGATCTCCCGGTGGCCGAGCACTTCAACCCCCCCTCCCATTCCCAGTCTGACCTTTCTGTCATGGGCCTCCTCCAGTGCCATAGTGAGGCCCACTGGAAATTGGAGGAACAGCACCTCATATTTCGCCTGGGCAGTTTGCAGCCCAGTGGTATGAACATCGACTTCTCCAACTTTAGATAGTTCCTCTGTCCCTCCCTTCCCCTCCTCCTTCCCAGATCTCCCTCTATCTTCCTGTCTCGACCTATATCCTTCCTTTGTCCCGCCCCCCTGACATCAGTCTGAAGAAGGGTCTCGACCCGAAACGTCACCCATTCCTTCTCTCCCGAGATGCTGCCTGACCTGCTGAGTTACTCTAGCATTTTGTGAATAAATCGATTTGTACCAGCATCTGCAGTTATATTCTTATACATAGAGTAGGGACCATTTTGAACAAAGGGTTTAAATATAGACTGAATGAAAAGCAGAGCACTGGCCTGGAGTTATGAGTTTGAGCGAGATGGAACAACTAAGGGATTTCCCTTCCCTCCTTGCCAGAAAATAAACCTTAAGATTGGTGGTTGGACCTAATCCTCTCCCTGACCAGAAGACAAAGTAACAATATTTTTAAAATCGCAAGCTGTTTAATAGGTGCAAATTAAGGCGGAAACTTTCCCACACAACCAAGGGAATAACTGACCCACTAAAATATACTGCGAATGATATCTGCAAGGGCGTAGAACACAGGAAGGTACAGCATAAGAACAGGCCCTTCGCCCCACAATGTCTGTGATAAACAGGATGCCAAGATGATCTAACCTCCTCTGCCTGCACCTGATCTATATCCCTCCATTCCCTGCATATCCGTGTGCCTACCTTAAAGCTCTTAAAGCCCACTTTCGTATCTGCTTCTACCACCCTGGCAGTGCATTTCAGGCACGAAACGCCCAACTTGCCCTGCGCGTGTCTTTTTAAGCTTTACCCCTCTCATCTTATAGCTATGCCCTCTAGTATTTGACATTCCCACCTTGGATAAAAGGTTTTGACTGCTCATGAGTTACAGAAGCAGAACTAGGCCATTCGGCCCATCGAGTCTACTCTGCCATTCAACCATCTTTCACTCTCAACCCCATCCTCTTTCCTTATCTCCCTAACCCCTGACACCCATCCTAATCAAGAATCTAGCCTATTGATGCCCCTCGTCATTTTGTGTACTTCTATCACGTCTCCCCTCGACCTCAGAACGACATTCTACACTATTTTCAAGAGGGTTGAAACTATGTTTTCAAGAGAGACAATAATTTCAAGAGAGAGTTAGATATAGCTCTTGGGGTTAACAGAATCAAGGGATATGGAGCGAAACCAGGAATGGGGTACTGATTTCAGGATGATCAGCCATGATCATGCTGAATGGCGTTGCTGGCTCAAAGGTCTGAATGGCCTACTCCTGCACCTATTTTCTATGTTTCTATAAAGTCAAGGCAAGACTAACCACCACTGTTCCCTCCGTATGGAGTGGATCAATCTCCATATTTCAGTACGATGTGACCACATGACATGTATTCCTTCCTCTGTTTATTTGGCATTATAAAGGGATTGTCCCCTCTGCGATTCCGTGGTCCACTCAACCATCTCCACCACCACCCACCCCTCATGGTTCCCTCCCCATTTACAAACGCAAGAGGTGCAACACTGGTACTTTTCCCTCTTTCCACCAGCCAATGACCTCTACACTCTTTAGACTTCAGAGATACAGAGCGAAAGCAGGCCCTTCAGCCCACCTATTCCGCGCCGACCAGCGATTACCCCGTACATAGACATTATCCTGCACACCAGGGAGAATTTTACAGAGGCCAATTAACCTAAAAACCTGTACGTCTTTGGAATATGGGAGGAAACCGGAGCACCCAGAGAAAACCAACGCGGTCATGATAAGAACGTGCAAACTCCACACAGACAGCTCCCGTACTCTGGTGGAACCCGTGTGTCTGGTGCTGGAAGGCAGCAACTCTACCGCTGCACCACCGTGCTGCCCCCACACCCCTTACAGGTAAAGCACCAATTCACCTGTCATTGTTCCAACTGAGATTACTGCAATTCCATGTTCTTCTTGTGTATTAGGCAACCACACTGCAGGGTGCCTGTGTCATGTCTTCAGTGGCTTCAAGCCACCTGCCACTTTAAATCTCCATTTGACTGTTCTATTGTGGGACAGGCTGCATCTCTGGAGAGAAGGAATGGGTGACTTTTTGGGTCGAGTCCCTTCAGACTGATGTCAGGGGAGAGGGCGGTACAGAGATAGAATGTAGTCGGAGACAGTAAGACTAGTGGGAGAACTAGGAATGGGGAGGGGATGGAGAGAGAGGGAAAGCAAGGGCTATTTGAAGTTAGAGAAGTCAATGTTCAAACCACTGGAGTATAAGCTGCCCAAGTGAAATATGAGATGATGTTCCTCCAATTTGCGCTGGGCCTCACTCTGACAATGGAGGAGGCCCAGGACAGAAAGGTCAGATTGGGAATGGGGGGGAGTTGAAGTGCTGAGCCACTGGGAGATCAGATTGTTTAAGGCGGACTGAGCAGAGGTGTTGAGCGAAACGATCGCCGAGCCTGCGCTTGGTCTCGCCGCTGCAGAGAAGTTGACATCTGGAACAGCGGATGCAGTAGATGAGGTTGGAGGAGGTTCAAGTGAACCTCTGCCTCACCTGGAAAGACTGTTTGGGTCCTTGGATGGAGTCGAAGGGGGAGGTAAAGGGACAGGTGTTGCATCTCCTGCAGTTGCAGGGGAAAGTACGTTGGGAGGGGGTGGTTTGGGTGGGAAGGGACGATTTGACCAGGGAGTTGCGGAGGGAACGGTCTCTGTGGAAAGCAGAAAGGGGTGGAGATGGGAAGATGTGGCCAGTAGTGGGATCCCGCTGGAGATGGCGACAATGTTGGAGGATTCTATGCTGTAGACGATGGCTGATGGGGTGGAAGGTGAGGACAAGGGGGACTCTGTCCTTGTTACGAATGGGGGAGGGGGAGCAAAAGCAGAGCTGTGGGATATCGAGGAGACCCTAGTGAGAGCCTCATCTATAATGGAAGAGGGGAACCCCTGTTCCCTAAAGACTGAGGACTGATGACTTGGTATGGAAAACCTCATCCTGGGTGCAGATGCGGTGTAGACCAAGCAATTGGGAGTAGGGGATAGAGGGATACCAGCGGTATGAACATTGACTTCTCTAACTTCAAATAACCCTTGCCATCCCTCTCTCTCCATCCCATCCCCTTTCCCAGTTCTCCCACCAGTCTTACTGTCTCAGACAACATTCTATCTCTGTCCCGCCAACTCCTCTGACATCAGTCTGAAGAAGGGTCTCGACCCGAAACGTCACCCATTCCTTCCCTCCAAAGATACTGCCTGTCCCGTTGAGTTACTCCAGCATTTTGTGGCTACCTTCGATTTAAACCAGCATCTGCAGTTCTTTTCCACACGTTCTATTGTGGGACTTGTGTAAGGGCCCGACATGAGATCGATCCAACAATTACTCGTGTTGGAGCCCTCAGGAGTTGACTGAGTTCTGCAATGTTGGACAACCAGCCTTTCTAGTTCTTGTAGTTTGTGAAGCTGTAACATGCACTCTGTTTTGCTCACAGTTGGCAAGATATTACAAGATATTCAGTTAGACACAAAGTACTGGAGTAACTCATCGGGTCAGACAGCGTCTCTGGAGAAAAAGGATGGGTGACGTTTTGAGTTGGGATCCTTCTTCTGACCAGTTTAGTTTGGTTTAGAGATACAGCACGGAAACAGGCCCTTCGGCCCACTGAGTCAGTGCCGACCAGCGATGCCGGACAAGCCAAACAAGCCCATCGATGACCCCAAGGGATACCGACCCATCTCACTGCTGTGTGTCCCTTACAAGCTCCTGGAACGTCTCCTTCAGACGCGTCTCAACCCAGAGAACAGGCTGGTTTCCGAAGCGGTAGGTCAACAGCGGACCAGGTGACACTCCTGTGCCAGGACATAGAGGACAGCTTCCAGGCAGGGGAGAAGGCTGGCACTGTCTTCTTGGACCTCACAGCTGCATACGATACTGTCTGGCTACGTGGACTACATATGAAGCTTCTGGAAACCATCCCAGACAAGCACATGGTGAGCTTCAACATGGAGATGTTGAGCAACCGCAGCTTCCGGCTACACACCAGCAATGGCCAATGCAGCAGTGTGAGGAAACTCCAGAACGGCGCCAGCTCTGTGCTGCACCTGCCTGCAACCCAGTCAAAGAAGTATGGCTATGCTGATGACCTGGCCATTCTACTCAGTAAGCCATTCAGGGAAGCAGCAGAAGAGGGCCTCTCTGAAGACATGAACATCTTGTCTTCATATTTGAGCAACTGGTGTCTTAGGCTCAGCACGGTAAGACACTATCCTCAATGTTCCATCTTAACAACAGGGAAGCGACTCGCGATACGAGTGTCATGGTGGATAACGCCCGGTTACAGCCCCAGCCCGTCCCCACGTACCGCAGAGTGAAGCTCGACAGAGCGCTGTCATTCAAACAACACCTGGAAGGTGCCAAGGTAAAGATAAGCGCCCGTGCCGCGCTGATACGCCGCCTAGCCGGCACCACATGGGGAAGCACGACGAAGACACTGCGCGCATGCAGTGGCCCTGGTGTTCTCAGCTGTCGAGTATTGCGCCCCGGTCTGGTGCCGTAGCCCTCACGCTAAGAAGCTGGATGCTGCCCTCAAAAGCGCCCTACGGACTGTCTCCGGATGCCTACGTGCTACTCCAGTAAACCAATTGCCGTCCTTGCCGGCATCGCCCTGGCCAACATCAGACAAGAAGCAGCCACGCTGGCCCTTTCTCGAAAGGCACAGACCAGTGATTTCCACCTTCTCCATCAGATCGTCACAGAGACACCACGACATGTGCGCCTCAAGTCATGGCGCCCCTTTGCCATGCAAGCCCACGAGTTGCTCTGTACAACACCGGTCGACACTTCCAAGGCCACCTGGGTCAAGATGAGATGGAGAGACCAGTGGAAGTCAGCGGAACCATCTAGGCTACACCGCTACATCGGTGAACCCATGGACGTCCCTGGCCAGAACCTGCCCCGAAAGCAGTGGATAACCCTCAATCGCTTGAAGACAGGCATCGGATGCTATGGAGTAGCAATGAAGAGGTGGGGTCTCGTGGACAGTGCCTTCTGCGAGTGTGGGGACCCAACACAGACAGTGGAGCACATAGTCACCAGTTGCCCCAAATACCCGCCACTGAATGGTGAACGAGGTCTGATTGACCTGGACGATGACACGTTGGCCTGGCTCGCCTCAACGGAGCTGCAGGTCTAAAAGACATACGACAGAGGAAGAAGCGATCCCCGCACGATAACACTAACCTACAAACCTTAGGGGCAATTTACATTTATACCAAGCCAATTAGCCCACAAACCTATATGTCAAAATAATGCTTATAATGGCTTCCGTTTGGGTGGCAAAGTTGCGCAGCGGTAGAGTTGCTGCCTTGCAGCGCCAGAGACCCAGGTTCGATCCTGACTACAGGTGCTGTCTGTCTGGAGTTTGCACGTTTTCTCTGTGACCGCGTGAGTTTTCTCCGGGGATTCCAGTTTCCTCCCACATTTCAAGGACGTGCAGATTTGTAGCTCGATTGGCCTCTGTAAATTGTCCCCAGTGTGTAGGATTCGAAAGTGGGAAAACATGGAACTAGTGTAGAGGTGATCGTGGTGGGCGCAGACTCAGTGGGCTGAAGGGCCTGTTCCATTCTGTATCTCTGAAATTAAAAATAAACAGTGCCCTTGAGCAAAACGCAAAAGTGCTGGAGGAACTAGGAGGGTCAAGCAGCATCATGCAGGAGGCAATAAACAGGCGACATTTAGGGCCAAGACCCTTCCTGAATGTGAAGAAAGGTTGCCTGTCCACTCCTTCCTCAGATACTACCTGGGCCGCTGAGTTCCTCCAGCAATTTTTAGCTCTGCTCCAGATTCCAGCATCTGTGCCTACTTCCTACTTCTGTTTTCTCCACCCTGCCCTACTCAGTGCCCTCCATAAGGTTTGGGACCAAGACCCATCATTTATTTATTTGCCTCTGTACTCCACAATTTGAGATTTGTAATGGAAAAAAATCACGTGGTTAAAGTGCACATTGTCAGATTTTAATAAAGGCCACTTTTATACATTTTGGTTTCACCATGTGGAAATTACAGCAGTGTTTATACGTAGTCCCCCCATTACAGGGCACCATAATGTTTGGGACACAGCAATGTCATGTAAATGAAAGTAGTCATGTTTAGTATTTTGTTGCATATCCTTTGCATGCAATGACTGCTTGAAGTCTGCGATTCATGGACATCACCAGTTGCTGGGTGTCTTCTCTGGTGATGCTCTGCCAGGCCTGTATTGCAGTCATCTTTAGCTTATGCTTGTTTTGGGGTCTAGTCCCCTTCAGTTTTCTCTTCAGTATATAAAAGGCATGCTCAATTGGGTTCAGATCGGGTGATTGACTTGGCCACTGAAGAATTGACCATTTTTTAGCTTTGAAAAACTCCTTTGTTGCTTTAGCAGTATGTTTGGGATCATTGTCTTGCTGTAGAATGAACTGTCGGCTAATGTGTTTTGAGACATTTGTTTGAACTTGAGCAGATAGGATGTGTCTATACACTTCAGAATTCATTATGCTACTACCATCAGCAATGAAGGTAAGTGAGCCAGTACCTTCAGCAGCCATACATGCCCAAGCTATAACACCCCCACCACCGTGTTTCACAGATGTGGTGGTATGCTTTGGATCTTGGGCAGTTCCTTCTCTCCTCCATACTTTGCTCTTGCCATCACTCTGATATAAGTTAATATTCATCTCATCTGTCCACAAGACCTTTTTCCAGAACTGTGGTTGCTCTCTTAAATACCTCTTGGCAAACTGTAACCTATAGGACATCCTATTTTTACGGCTAACCAGTGGTTTGCATCTTGCAGTGGAGCCTCTGTATTTCTGTTCATGAAGTCTTCTGCGGACAGTGGTCATTGACAAATCCACACCTGACTCCTGAATGTTTCTGATCTGTCGGACAGGTGTTTGGGAATTTTTCGTTATTATAGAGAAAATTCTTCTGTCATCAGCTGTGGAGGTCTTCCTTGGCCTGCCTGTCCCTTTGCGATTAGTAAGCTCACCAGTGCTCTCTTTCTTATTGATGTTCCAAACAATTGATTTTGGTAAGCCTAAGGTTTGGCTGATGTCTATCAGTTTTATTCTTGTTTCTCAGTCTCATAATGGCTTCTTTGATTTTCAAGGGCACAACTTTGGTCCTCATGTTGATAGACTGGAGGAAAGACTAGGTGCTGAGAGCTCTCTTATACCTGCATTAAGGAGGCAATTAAACTCACCTGAGCAATTACAAATGCCTGTGAAGCCATGTGTCCCAAACATTATGGTGCCCTGAAATGGGGGGACTATGTAGAAACACAGCTGTAATTTCTACATGGTGAGACAAATGTATAAAAATGACCTTTCAAAATCTGACAATGTGCACTTTAACCACATGTGATTTTTTTTTTCTATTACAAATCTCAAATTGTGGAGTACAGAGGCAAATAAATAAATAAATGATAGGTCTTTGTCCCAAACATCATGGAGGGGACTGTAAGTGTACTTTAGCTAATGCTATCTAGGTCACTTGGAAGGTCACTGACCTCGGGTTTCACCTCAGCTTTTGTAACCACAGTTGCCTGACCTGGTGGAGTGGTTCCAGAGTTTCCTGTTTCCGTTTTAAAACAAAATAATAAAAAAAGGTATTTTCCTGATCCTAAAAATTTCAGGCCCATTGAACGTCATTAATTCTCTCAGAGGGTGTGGCAAACAACGTTAAAGAAGTCTCTCGATGAATACTTGAATCATCAAACTATCGAAGGCTGCAGACTAAGGCATGGTAAATGGAATTAACATAGATAGATCTTTTGGCGCAGTGGTAGAGTTGCTGCCTTACAGCACCAGAGACCCGTGTTCCATCCTGACTATGGGTGCTGTCTGTGCGGAGTTTGTACGTCCTCCCCTAAACCGTGGGTTTTCTTTGGGTGCTCCGGTTTCCTTCCACACTCCAAAGACGTAGAGCAGGGGTGTCAAACTCATGGGTCATGGGCCGGATTGGGCAAAATGCGACTTCATGCGGGCCGGATCAGTTGTGCACGCACAAATGCACGCGCGCACGCCTGCTCCGCAGCTTTCACTGCTTCGTTTTTTCAACCTGCTCTCGTGTGTCTCAGTCTGCTTAACTACAAAGTGTTTCACTTTACGAATTTCATTTCTTATGAAGAACATTGCCTAGCAAGCATTACTTTTATGATTGGTATCTACAGTATGCCCTAGATAGAGTGGATGTGGATGTTTCCAGTAATAGGAGAGTCTAAGACCAGAGATCACAGCACCAGAATAAAAGGTCATACATTCAAAATGGAGATAAGGAGGAATGGGTGGTGAATCTGTGGAATTCATTGCTACAGACAGCACTGGAGGCCAAGACATTGGGTATTTTTGAGGCACAGATTGATAGATCTTGATTAGGTTACAGGGAGAAAGAAGACAATAGAATGTGGTTGAGAGAGAAAATAGATCAGCCATGGTTGAATGGCAAAGTAGACTTGATAGGCGAAATGGCCTAATTCTGTTCCCCCTGTCTTATAGTCTTCCGACAGTGTTTATGTTTTGCCCACGATGGGCTGGCTGGGTGGTGAACAGCCAAACAGCAGCTACCTGGCATGGTGAAAGATGGTCTGTCCATCATCCCACCTGAAGGCCCCGCTCCCCATCCTTCCCCTTATGTCTTTCTTCCTTCCCCTCACATCCTCTCCCCTCACCTCTCATGTCCTTCTCTACCCTCACCTTCTCCCTCACCTGCCCTCTCCCTTTCCTCAGCCTATCCCTTCTCTCATCCCCACTTCCTTCCTTCCAACTACTCCCCCACTCCCCTCCCTTCATCCTCTCTCTTTCCTTACCTCGTCCCTAAACCCCCTCCCTTCCCTCATCCCTAAACACCATTCCTTCTCTCATCTGCTCCCTTCCTCACCCCCTCCCACCCTACTTCCTTTCTTTACCACCTACTCTCCCCTCCCTCGACACCCCTTCCTCATCCCTAAAAGCCCTCCCTTCCCTCCCCTTCCTTTACCACCGTTTTGACCTCACTTCATTGTTTTACAATTGCCACTTGTCCTTCGCACTCTGACCATGTGAGCTGCCCCTGGCTGGATGGCCCTCTAATCCCGGGGTTGAGCTTTAGGAATAGGATTGAGAGAAGTGAATTTACGGGTCCCATATGATCAATGCTTCCTCCCGTGCTCACTAGTTCAGGGGTGAGGCTTTCCCTGGGGCCTACTTCTCAATATAAATGTTATAACCAACAGAGGAAAAAATGATTACCATCTCCTCACTCAAGCTGTTGCAAAGCCAAAGTGTGAGTCCATTATCGACCCTGTTCTGTGGCATTATAACTTGTGGCCAGGTAGTTTCAGATGGTTGTGTAAGAGAAACAGCTCACCGCATAACTGTGGTTCATCCATCTGGTCTGTAAATAAATGTTTTTTATACTTATTGGTAAGTTAAAGGAAGTTCTTGCCACACTCTGCTTTTTGTATTGGCCCTGTGGGTCGACACATCAAGCAAAGGAGGTGATAAAATTAAATGCATTAGAAGCACTTACTTTATATGATGTCGTTGCCCTCGTGCAAGCTTACCGACCTTTAACAAATTAATTTGCTTAACCCAATTTTGCTTCCTTATTAATATTTGTTTAAATGTGCCTTCAAAGCATTGAAAATGGTTCAAACCAAGAGCAACAGCAGCTGGACCTGGAGATCTAAAAGAGCCATAAAACTGGAAAATCATATAGTCTAATCTTAAACAATAATGTGACATTAATCTCATAAATCTTTAGTCTAGAGATGCAGTGCGGAAACAGGCACTTCAGCCCACCGGGTCTGCGCCGACCAGCGATCCCCATATATTAACACTGTCCTACGCACACGAGGGACAATTTTACCAAGCCAATTAACCTACAAACATGTTCGTCTAGAATGTGGGAGGAAACCAGAGCTCCCAGGGAAAACCCACGCAGGTCACAGGGAGAACGTACAAACAGCACCGGTAGTGTGGATCGAACCCGGGTCTCTGGCGCTGTAAGGCGGCAGCTCTACCGCTGCACCACCCTGTTTAGCGATAGACAACGTGGTTAAATGATGAGATTAAATGGGCTCATTTTAACAGTCTGATTGTTCTACAAGGCCAGAGGTATTGAACTGCACTGAACTGCTCAATTTAAAAGTGAAAATGTTCAAAGTTGCCGGGTTTCTAAGTATTGGTGTCTTTGGTTGGGTCCATTACTCGAGAAGCTGAAAGCACTGCTTGTGGTTTGTTCATTTAGCAGCCAGCATGGATTCTGTTCATGCTCAATGCAGCCAAACACTTTGCAATGAATGTTCGTTGGCCCAGTATTTCTAGGCTGATATGTTCTTCATCAGTTCTCGTGTAATTCCTTTACTCTTTTACTGAAATCACAAAATGTAATCTTGCTGAATAAAGTTTAAAAAAAACTGTCAATGGGAGGTGTGAAGAAGTTGTTAGTATATTGAATAATGCAAGATATTTTAGCTCGTACCAGTGTGAAAGAACTTGCGAGAACCACAATTCTTGCATTTTAAAGTAATCGTGTTTTGTTTCCAAACTGTTGTGTTTCTCTTCTCTCTCACTCCCCCCCCTCCACCCCACACACCTTTATTCCAAAAGCAAATATTAGTTGAAAATTACCAGCTTTTTATTTCAGTGACCTCACCTAAATTATTACTTGTAACATTGAATTTAAAAAATGTACAACATTTTGTTGAAGACTCGAGAGGCTGCAGATGCTGGAATCTCGAGTAAAATAAATAAACTGCTGGTGGAACTCAGTGAACTGAAGGGCCTGTTTCTATGCTGTATTTTTCAATCAATGGACAATCAGATTATTCAATAGTGGGAGATGTGGCAGAGGAACCTGGTCACATTTGATATCTTCACACACAGCAAATGGACAAGTATGAACTCCATTGTAGAGTATCCCCCATCCCTTCCCACTGCAGCTTGGGAACACTGAAAGCAACTGGGACATCACATTGCCCCTTGTTTCAGAGCTGAGGCTGGAGAGGCCCGGGTTCGACCCTGACCTCGGGTGCTGTATGTGTGGAGTTTGTGCGTTCTCCCTGTGACCGTGTGAGTTTCCTCCGGGTGCTCCGGTTTCTTCCCACATCCTAAAAAAGGTGCAGGTTTGTAACTTGATTGGCCCTCTGAAGATTGTCCCCGGTCTGTAAGATAGAGCTAGCATATGGAGATCGTTGGACAGCGCAGATTTGGGGAGGGGGGATGCTCAAAGCGCCTGTTTCCCTGTTGCATCTCTAAACTAAATGGAACTTCGCTCCTGGAACTGAACGCAAATAAACAGGTCAGTCCTTCTCTGTACATCAGTAACCACCATATGACAATATTATGTGTTGTGCGAACAAGTACAAATTGGGCAGCGCGGTGGCGCAGTGGTAGAAACCCGGATTTGACCCTGGCTACGGGTGGTGTCCGTACAGTGTTTGTATGTTCCCCCCGTAACCACGTGGGTTTTCACCGGGTGCTCCGGTTTCCTCCCACACTCCAAAGACGTGCAGGTTTGTAGCTTAATTGGCTTGAGTTTCATTGTAAATTGTCCCGAGTGTGTCGGATAGTGCTAGTGTGTGGGGATCGCTGGTCTATGCTGATTCGGTGGGCCGAAGGGCCTATTTCCACACTGTATCTCTAAACTAAACTAAACTAAACAAATCTACACTGGTGGAACTGTACGCAAACGCACATGTCACCAGTTCAGTCCGACTCGGTACATCAGTGACCAGCGTATGACAATATTGCCTACTGTACACATCGGGGAATTCAGAGGCACTCATTTGAAATTAAGTCTGTGTTGTGCCACTGTTCATTCACACTACATTGCTTGCCTAATCTGGCTTATCTTGTAGTTCTGCCCACGGAAGGCCATCTGTTGTATGTTTTTTTCTCTCTCTCTGTGTTGTGTAGTTTTGTTGGGCTGAACATTCTGCTGATATAAGGTGTAATGGGAGAGTTGAACCACATTTCTACTGATGGAAGAAGCTACGTGCCAGCTGTTCCTGTCTTTATGTTGCTTTAGACACAGCGCAGAAACAGGCCCTTCGGCCCACCGAGTCCACGCTGACCAGCGATCACCACTTACACTAACTAGCACTGTGCTTCATACCAGGAACAATTTACTATTTTACCAAAACCAATTTAACCTACAAACCTGTACGACTTTGGAGTGTGGGAGGAAGCCGGAAAACCCACGTGGTCACGGGGACAACGTACAAACTCTGTACAGACAGCACCCGTAATCAGGATCGAACCCGGGTGTCTGGCACTGTAAGGCAGCAACTCTACCGCTGTGAGGCAGCACCTCTACCGCTGCGCCACTGTGCCGACCTGCATCCCATTTGTTATGCAGTCAGTTCAATGCAGTGGAAATGCTTTATCTTCTGATTGGCATACGCCTCTCACTAAATGTTTTATAATCATTTAAAAAAACGCATTGTTACAATGTTTATTACATTGTTTGCAGTGTGCTATATTTACATATTTTGGTGTGCTACTATCTGGGACATATGTCAATAATCTTGACTCTTGAATCTGCAGTAAACCACACTGAGTTTTTGTGAGGAGTGTTCCACCTGAAGCACAGATTCCATCTCAATTTAAGCCATTTAATGTGGAGCCCATTCCGGTATTAGTGATTTATTCACAAAATGCTGGAGTAACTCAGCAGGTCAGGCAGCATCTCGGGAGAGAAGGAATGGGTGACGTTTCGGGTCGAGACCCTTCCTCAGACTGATGTCGGGGTGGCGGGACAAAGGATGGATATAGGTGGAGACAGGAAGATAGAGGGAGATTGGGGAAGGGAGGGACAGAGGAACTATCTAAAGTTGGAGAAGTCGATGTTCATACCACTGGGCTGCAAACTGCCCAGGCGAAATATGAGGTGCTGTTCCTCCAATTTCCGGTGGGCCTCACTATGGCACTGGAGGAGGCCCATGACAGAAAGGTCAGACTGGGAATGGGAGGGGGAGTTGAAGTGCTCGTCCACCGGGAGATCAGTTTGGTTAATGCGGACCGAGCGCAGGTGTTCAGCGAAGCGATCGCCGAGCCTGCGCTTGGTTTCGCCGATGTAAATAAGTTGACATCTAGAGTAGCGGATGCAATAGATGAGGTTGGAGGAGGTGCAGGTGAACCTTTGTCTCACCTGGAAAGACTGTTTGGGTCCTTGGATGGTGTTGAGGGGGGAGGTAAAGGGACAGGTGTTGCATCTCGTGCGGTTGCAGGGGAAAGTGCCCAGGGT
Source organism: Rhinoraja longicauda (assembly GCF_053455715.1). Lineage (NCBI taxonomy): Eukaryota > Metazoa > Chordata > Chondrichthyes > Rajiformes > Arhynchobatidae > Rhinoraja > Rhinoraja longicauda. The sequence goes on from NC_135980.1 coordinate 2,012,360, forward strand.
TGGGGTGGTTTGGGTAGGAAGGGACGAGTGGACCAGGGAGTTACGGAGGGAACGGTCTCTGCGGAACGCAGAGAGGGGAGTGGATGGGAAGATATGGCCAGTGGTGGGGTCCCGTTGTAGGTGACGGAAATGTTGGTGGATGATATGTTGGGTCCGCTGGCTGGTGGGGTGGAAGGTGAGAACGAGGGGGATTCTGTCCTTGTTGCAAGTGGGGGGAGGGGGAGCAAGAGCGGAGCTGCGGATGTAGAAGAGACCCTAGTGAGAGCCTCATCTATAATGGAGAAACGGGGCTTTCCGGTATTAGTGAACACCCTTTGAAGCCAACATTTCGGGCTGAATTTGAGCCTAAAAATAGGCACAAATTGATGGAGTAACTCAGCAGGGACAGGCGGCATCTCTGGAGAAAATGGCAGTTTCTTCCCAGCTGTTATCAGGCCACTGAACCACTGTCAACAACTAGGGAGAGGTCCTGAGCTACTATCTACCTCAAGAGAGACCAGCGGACTATCTTTAGTCAAACTTTACTGGACTTTATCTTCCACTAAACGTTATAGCCTTAATCATGTGTACACTGTGGATGGCTTGATTGTAGTCATGTACTGTCTTTCCGCTTACTGGTTAGCAAGCAGCAAAAGCTTTTCACTGTGGCGGCACGGTAGCGCAGCGGTAGAGTTGCTGCTTTACAGCGAATGCAGCGCCGGAGACTCAGGTTCGATCCTGACTATGGGTGCAGCACTGTAAGGAGTTTGTACGTTCTCCCCGTGACCTGCGTGGGTTTTCTCCGAGATCTTCGGTTTCCTCCCACACTCCAAAGACGTACAGGTATGTAGGTTAATTGGCTGGGTAAATGTAAAAATTGTCCCTAGTGGGTGTAGGATAGTGTTAATGTACGGGGATCACTGGGCGGCACGGACTTGGAGGGCCGAAAAGGCCTGTTTCCGGCTGTATATATATGATATGATATGATACCTCGGTATACTATAAAATAAATTAAACTAAATATCCATTTTCTTCAGAGATGCTGGCTGACCCTCTGAGTTACTCCAGCATTTAGTGTCCGTCTTTGGTAGAAGCTAGCATCTGCAGAGAAGGGGAGATGCAACGAGACCTGGGTGTCGTGGTACACCAGTCATTGAAAGTAGGCATGCAGGCGCAGCAGGCAGTGAAGAAAGCGAATGGTATGTTGGCAATCATAGCGAGGGGATTTGAGTATAGGAGCAGGGAGGTTCTTCTGCAGTTGTACAGGGCATTGGTGAGACCACACCTGGAGTATTGTGTACAGTTTTTGTCTCCTAAACTGAGGAAAGACATTCTTGCCATAGAGGGAGCACAGAGAAGGTTCACCAGATTGATTCCTGGGATGGCAGGACTTTCATATGAAGAAAGACTGGATAGACTCGGCTTGTACTCGCTGGAATTTAGAAGATTGAGGGGGGATCTTATAGATACTTACAAAATTCTTAAGGGGTTGGATGCAGGAAGATTGTTCCCGATGTTGGGGAAGTCCAGAACAAGGGGTCACAGTTTAAGGATAAGGGGGGAGTCTTTTAGGACCGAGATGAGAAAGTTTTTTTTCACACAGAGAGTGGTGAATCTGTGGAGTTCTCTGCCACAGAAGGTAGTTGAGGCCAGTTCATTGGCTATATTTAAGAGGGAGTTAGATGTGGCCCTTGTGGCTAAAGGGATCAGGGGGTATGGAGAGAAGGCAGGTAAGGGATACTGAGTTGGATGATCAGCCATGATCATATTGAATGGCGGTGCAGGCTCGAAGGGCCGAATGGCCTACTCCTGCACCTATTTTCTATGTTTCTATTATATTGAATTTGAGCATGTAGCTCTGGTAAAATGACTGTGTGCCAGCAAGTGTAGTTTCACAGTGGTGCAGTGATAGAGTTGCTGCCTTACAGCACCAGAGACCCTGGTTCGAGTCTGGCTGCGGGTGCCGTCTGTACTGAGTTTGTACGTTCTTCCCATGACCTGCGTGGGTTTCTCCGGTTTCCATCCACACTCCAAAGACGTACAGGTTTGTAGGTTAATTGGCTTGGTATAATGGTAAATTATCGCTAGTGTATGGAGGATAGTGTTGATGTACGACCAGTGATCGTACTGGTCGGTACACACCCGATGGGCCAAAGGGCCTGTTTCCACGCTGTATCTCTAAACTAAATACACGCTCCTGCCCTGACTTTTGTGCTCTGTTTATGTGACCTGTGACGTAGTAGCATGTACAAATTGGATTCCAATCATTGTACATTTCAAAGTTGGCAATTGGACTGCAAACATTTACCTCTGGAGCCTCCAAACACCAGTTGACCTCGCTCTGATAATTTACTTCCAGTTTAACAATTCTAAGGGTGCACAAAGTGTTTCTCATGTTTTTGCATGACAGGGAAGGAAGCCAACCAGGACCCAAAGTGCTGGAATAATTGAGTGGGTCAGGCCACATCCCTGGAGAACATGGGTCGGTGATGTTTTGGATCGTGACCCTTCTTCAGACTGGTATTTTGGGTCGGGACCCTTCTTCGGACTCCCTGCCCGACCCGATGAGTTACTCCAGCACTTTGCATCTTTGTTTGTAAACCAGCATCTGCAATTCCTTGTTTCACAGAGAAGGCAGCCATTTTGTAATGGCGTCCATGCCACATCAGAGCAACTCCATCAATCGCTTCCCCCACTTTCCTATTGCCTATTCTCTCTCGCATGTCAATGAACTCGCCTTTAATTCACCAACTGTCCACCAACACTAGTCACATAGTTGTCCATGCATAGAAACAAGCCCTTCAGCCCAACTCATCCACGCCAACCAACTTGGCCAAACGAGCTAGTCCCACTTGCCTGTGCCTGTCGCACTTCCCTCCAAACCTTTCCCATCCAGGCACTTGTCCAAGTGTCTTTAAACTGTCGTAATTGTATCCATCTCTGCCACGTTCTCTGGCAGCTCGTTCCACGAATGCACCACCTGTAGCAAATAAACCTATCGACTGTAAATAGGCAAAGAGTGCTGGAGTAACTCAGCAGGTCAGGCTGCATCTCTGGTGAAAAAGGATGGGTGACATTTCGAGTCAGAGCCTTTCTTCAGACTGAAAGTAGAAAGGTGGGGGAAACTTCTTCCAGTCTGAAGAATCGTCACTCATCCTTTTTCTCCAGACATGCTGCCTGACTCGCTGAGTTTCTCCAGCACTGTGTGTCTATCTTCTGTATCAACCAGCATCTGCAGTTCCTTCCTAAACCTACCAACCACGTGCATTGTTGAATTTTACCGCTGTTTTTCCCCAAACCATCTCGTGTATACATTAATTCTTATCTCGAACATACAGAGATTGAGTGAGACGTGTGTGGGTGAATATACCTGACTTGTCAAAAGTTAAGAATATTGCAAAAATACATTTGTGGTTATATTTAGTAACAAGCTCAAATGTTTTCATTGGATCTAGCCAAATCATGTTGGCTGGAATCTGTCTCGTTGTGTGGGTTGGATTGTTGGCTGCATCTCGACAAGGACAGATTCAAAGACACAAACTGTACCAATGCATTTGTAAATCTGTAGTTTGCAGCCATAATCTCTTGCAGTTCCCAGATACAGTAAATGACTCATCACTGTGTTAACATCAAGGAAATTTGCAAATGCATCAGTTGATGCAGAGTTCTGAGCAGGACAATGACTTGGCATCCACCCCAAACCTGTTTTGCTGACGTTTGAGCCTTTAGCATTAAAGCTGTATCACAAGGTTCCGACAACACCCTAATGAAAACCATAATTTACTTGTGGCTGGCTAGCTAACTGATAAATGTTTATGATATGTAAATACTTCCCAAATGCTTGCCTAAACATGCAATTACATAACCCTCTTTTCCCAATGTGACGTTTGAAGATTGTGTTTCATCCCAGAAGATCCAGCAGTATACGAGTCGTGCGTCGGCTAATTTAGTTTAGATTAGTTTAGAGATACAGCGTGGAAACAGGCCCTTCAGCCCACCAAGACAGTGCCAACCATTGATCACGCATACACTAGTAGTATATCTTACACACACAAGGGGGCAATTTACAGAGGCCAATTAACCTTTAAACCTGCATGTCTTTGAAATGTGGGAGGCACCCTGAGAAAACCCATGTGATCACAACGAGAACGTGCAAACTCCACACAGACAGCACCCGAGGACAGGATCGAACCAATATCTATGGTGTTCCTCATACACTGGCACTATCCTACACACTAGTTACAATGACCAATTTTACCAAAGGAAATTAACCTACAACCCTGTATGTGTTGGAGTGTGGGAGGGAATCGGAGCACCCGGAGAAAACCCACGCGGTCACGTGGAGAACGTACAAACTCCGCACAAACAGCACCCGAGGACAAGATCGCTAGGTAGCGCTCCACTTTGCAGTCCTAAATTTCCCATTTTAAATGTGACTGTCTGAAGAAGGGTCCCGACCCGAAACATCATCTGCCCATTCCCTCTCCAGATGCTGCCAGACCCGCCGAGCTCCTCCACTTTGTGTTTTGCTTTTAATTGCGACCACTTGTTTGCATATACTGCAGAATATTAATGCCTTGCAAAGCTCACAGAGGGCCTCTGTAATCTCTTCCAAGCAAGCTCAACACTTTCCAATAATGCCATCAAATCTGACTTGATCTCACAGCAAAATGTTCCAACTGGCCAAATGATTTTGAAGCAGGCATGCTTGGCCCTCTGGTTTTGACACGATGCCAGATGGTTCTGTTACTTTCACTGGCACCTTGTTCACTGGTACCCACTTAGTCCATTGTACAGTGCTGCTTGTAATCCAGGTGCCACTCGTGTTCCTGCTGAGTGTAGTAGCGAAAACTCACATTACTTGCATCTTTATAATCAAAAATAGTCCCCAGTGCTGCACTTTCATTGTAACTGAAGAATGTCTGCGTCGCGCCGATACCATTTTTCCAATAAAGTGCATATTTTTGCTCATGTTTCAGCTTAGTTTATTATTGTTGCCTGCTATCCAGTCAGCTAAAAGATTTTAATCATGCGATCCAGAGCATACAGATGTTGGATAAAGGATATAACGTTTAGGACTGCACGGTGGCGCAGCGGTGGAGTTGCTGCCTTACAGCACCAGAGACCCAGGGTTGGATCCCGATTACGGGTGCGGTCTGTACGGAGTTTGTACGTTCTCTCTGGCGATATGGGTTTTCTCCGGGTAACCTGCAGTTTCTAGGTTAATCGATTTCGGTAACATTGTACATTGCCCTTGGTGTGTAGGATGGCGCTAGTATATGGGGTGATCGCCGGTCCGCGTGGAATCTGGATCGAAGGGCCTTTTTCCACGCTGTATCTGTAACGTCTCGAGCTTAGTGCAAGATAAAACCCAGTAAAGTCTGATTAAAGATAGTTTGAAGATCTCCAGCGAGATAGATGGGAGGTCAGGCCCGCTCGCTAGTCGGTGAGAGGACGGTTCAGTTTCCTTCAAATGACTGATAATTTGTTATGTGCCATCTAAAATGCCTGTAACGCTGTAGCCAAAGAAGAATTTCATTGTTCTGGCCCATATCCGGTGCATATGATAAATGCATGCTCTTGACTCTTGAAGAAACCTTTTGCTTTATAAAATTAGCCCCGCAGTTTCGTGAAGGCTTTGTGGCAACGCATTGTTTCCAACTCAAAAGTAACACAAAAGGTTTTTGTGAGCCTTTAATCAGTAAACTCGCAAGAGGTTCAGTGTAAAAAGCAACTGATTGAAACTTCTTACAGGAATCTGCTATTTCTGCTTTCTCAGCAGAATATAACCTGTGAAGTTTTTTTTCAAAACCATGGTCTGACACTGAACAGGAAATGTTTTTGTTTCCTTCGAAGCTTCCTGTTATTTTTATTTACCCACTCACCTTGTCGAGATTCTGTTTCACAAGTCACCCTTTTTTTGAAGTTATAGAGGAATTGCAAAATTCTGTAAATAATAAGAGTGCTTTTAAAGTGTGGATTGAGTTGGAAGCAAATTCAGGTTTAGCAGCAATTTCTTCCCTACAGCCATCAGCCTATTAAACACACCAACCAAATAAGCTCTGAACTACACAGAACTACATTGTCTTTTTCCACTATTATTGTTTTGGTGTGTGTATATTAAAATGTATACAAATTATATTAATTAGTTTGTTATATTATTTTCATATTCTTTTGTGCTGCTGCAAGTAAGAATTTCATTGTTCTGTCTGGTACATATGGCAATAAAGCACTCTTGACTTGTCTTGCCATTCTAGATAATACTGTGCATTGTCAACAGATGCTGAGCAAAACGATGGAGGTTTGGACTGAGTGTTTACATGGGCTGCTAAGTGGCCATATAATGAGAATGGTATAATACCAATCTCCAGAAAAGGAATCTGCCCACCCGTACCAATCAATGGCAGTGTCATCCCTGTGGCCCCTACCATCAATGTCCTGGGGTCACTATTGATTAGAAACTCAACCGCGGCACTCAGCAAGGTAGTGCGGCTGCAAGCTTCGGGCTGAGTTTGGATATCCTAAGGCAAGTCCCTCATCTCCTGACCGTAGGAGGGAGGGGCGGGCCACACCTGCGCCAAGTACAGCAGCCCGGAGAGCACCTCACACCTGATGACCAGATTTTTCCCCGTGAAGGAGAGGGAGCGCTGCTTCCACAGCTCCAGCTTCTTCCCCACCTTGGCTATCCGCCCCAGCCAATTCTTGTCACACACCTCACCCTTCCTGAACCAGATGCCCAGCACCTTCAAGAAGTCAGGCTTGATGGTGAAGGGGATGGACGATCGGTCGGGCCAGTTGCCAAAGAGCATGGCCTCGCTCTTCCTGCGGTTTACCCTGGCCCCCGCAGACTCTGATCAGTCTGCGGACCGACCCTGGATCCGAGCAGAAGACGGCGACATCGTCCATGTACAGGGAGGCCTTGACCTGAGTGCCCCCACTGCCTGGCAATGTCACTCCTCTTATGCTCGCATCCTTCCTGATGGACTCGGCAAAGGGCTCAATGCAACAGACGAACAAGACAGGGGAGAGAGGGCAACCCTGCCTGACTCCAGACCTGACGGGGAAGCTGTCTGATTCCCACCCATTGATTTGGACTGCACTACAGATACCGGTGCAGAGCAGTTGGATCCACTTCCTGATTCACTCCCCAAAGCCCATTTTGGAGAGCACGTCCCTCATGTACATGTGCGATATCCTGTCGAAGGCCTTCTCCTGGTCCAAGCTGACCAGGCAGGCATCCACTCGTCTGTCCTGCATGTAGGCAATGGTATCTCTCAGCAGCACCAGGCGGTCTGAGATTTTCCTGCCAGGTACAGCACAGGTTTGGTCCGGGTGGATCACCTGTCCCAGAGCAGACTTGACCCGGTTGGCGATGGCCTTAGACAGGATCTTGTAGTCTACATTCAACAATGTGATGGGTCTCCAATTCCTTATATCATTCATCTCCCCCTTCTGCTTGTAGATGAGGCTGATGCTGCCCTTCCTCATAGAGTCTGACATGCTGCCGGCTAGAAGTATGGGGTTGTACACTTCCAGCAGGTCTGGGCCCACCCAGTCCCACAGAGCCCAATACAACTCTGCCGGTTAGCCCTCGCTTCCGGGAGTTTTACTCGAGTCAAAGGAACGGATGGAGCCAGTCAGCTCCTCCAGTGGTTGGTCCAGACTCTCCCGCTTGCTGTCGTCCAAGGCTTCCGTGATGGAGGACAGGAAGTTCTGGGAGGCAGTGCTGTCTGTGGTCTTTATCGTACAAATCCTTATAAAAGGATCTGCAGATCCTCAGCATGTCTGTCTGCAAGGATGTTACCGAGCCGTCCTCCTCCCTAAGGATGTTGATCACAGAGCTCCCCCTGTGAACCTTATGGAAGAAGAAGCGTGAGCACGTCTCATCCTGCTCAACATGGCGGACCCTGGACCGGAAGATGATCTTGGAGGATTCAGAGGTAAAGAGCCGAGCTTGCCGGCACTTCAACTCTCTAAGTTCCTCCCTCACATCCACCCCTCTCGACTGCAGAAGGAGCAGTTGCTGCAGATCTGTCTGGAGTTGACACAATTCCCTCTTACTCTGTCTTGCTCTCTGAACCCCTTTGGAGATGAAGAACTTCTTGATGTTCTCCTTGGTTGCTTCCCACCAGAGTGTCGGGGAGTCAAAGAGGGGCCTCACAGTTCTCCAACAGGCGTAGTCCCTCTTTAGCTCCTCAATGTTCTCTGGGGTCAACAGCTCCACATTTAACTTCCACGTCCCTCTGCCTGCCTTCCGGTCCCCCTGTAGGTGACAGGAGGCCTGAAGGAGGCAGTGGTCAGAGAAGAACACCGGCTTGAGGTCGGTGTGTCTGATCGTGATGGCCTTCGACGTGAAGAGGAAGTCTATCCGGGACCGGGCTGAACCGTCCGGTCCTGACCAGGTGAACCGCGGCTGGGTCCTGCCTGCACGGTCGCAGAACTTATGAAGCACTAGTGTTTGAATAGTTTTTTCTGGAACTTCAGGTGCTGAGTGGAGAAGTGTATACAATTATGAGACATAATTAGGATATACGGTCAGAACCTTTGCTCAGAGTGGAAATGTCAGATAGTGGAAGGTGTAGCTTTAAGGTTGGAGGGGGAAGGTTTAAAGGTGATTTGTGGCCAGTGGTTTAGATTAGTTTATTGTCACGTGTACTGAGGTACAGTGAAAATCTTTTGTTGCGTGCTAACCAGTCAGCAGAAAGACTATATATGGTTACAGTCCACAGTTTACAGACACATGACTTAGGGAATAATGTTTAGTGCAAGATAAAGTCCAGTAAAGTACAATCCGGCTCGGCCGCTGGACTTAACAGTGCCCGGTGCGGCTCGGCCACGGGGCCTTCCATCGCCCGGTGCGGCTCGGCCGCTGGGCTTAACAGTGCCCGGTGCGGCTTGGCCGCGGGGCCTTCCATCGCCCGGTGCGGCTCGGCCGCGGGGCCTAACATCGCCCGGCGCGGCTCAGCCGCGGGACTTTTCATCGCTGGTGCGGCTCGGCCGCTGGACTTAACATCGCCCGGTGCGGCTTGGCCGCGGGGCCTTCCATCGCCTGGTGCGGCTCGGCCGCTGGGCTTAACAGTGCCCGGTGCGGCTCGGCCACGGGACCTAACATCGCCCGGCGCGGCTCGGCCGCGGGACTTAGCTGCGCACGGCTCGGCCGCGGGGCCTTCCATCGCCCGGCTCGGCCGCGAGACGTTTCAGCGCCCGGTGCAACTCGGCCGCGGGGACTCCCATCCCCTTGCGGGGACTGTGCGGGTCGGTCGGGGACGAGCTGTCTGTCCGTGGGCGTGGGGAAGAGAGTGGAAGTTTTGTTGCCTCCATCACAGTGAGGGGGTGTTTGGAGTCACTGTGATGGACGTTTGTGTTGGGGTCATGTGTCTTGTGTTCTTTTTTTTGTGTGACTGCTATGTAGTTTCGTTCGGTACCTTGGTACCGAATGACAAATAAAGCTCTGTTGAACTGTTAGAAATGGTCCGAGGGTCACCAAGCAGGACCACTTTCTAGTTGTAGGTGGGATGGTTCAGTTGCCTGATAACAGCTGGGAATTCTTTCTGGTGGAAACATCCCAGGTGGTGTTGGAAGCAAGTATGACAGTGACATTAAGGGGTATTTAGACAGACAAGTGAACACACAGGGAATGAGAGGATATGGACCATGCCCATGCGCAGATGTGGATGGTGTCAGATCCTCACCTTAATCCGAATAAAATTAACATTCTCCAAGGACACTAGAATACAGACCTGCTGTTTTTATTCCTCTTCCATTCCTTAACATCCCGGACACATGTTTGCTCTGAAGTTGAAAGTGTTTTTCATGAAAACGTGTATTCTTATGTATTGATTAGTTTAGTTTAGAGATACAGCGCGGAAACAGGCCCTTTCAGCCCACCGGGTCCACGCCGACCAGCAATCCCCGCACATTAACACTATCCTATACCCACTAGGGACAATTTTTACATTTACCAAGCCAATTAACCTTCAAACCTGTACATCTTTGGAGTGTGGGAGGAAACCGAAGATTTCGGAAAAACTCCGTACAGACATGCACCCGTAGTCGGGATGGAACCCAGGTTTCCGGTGCTGCATTTGCTGTAAAGCAGCAACTCTACCGCTGCGCCACCGTGTCGCCCTAATTAGTACAGGTGTTAGAGGTTCTGGGGAGAAGGCAGGAGAATGGGGTTGGGAGGGAGAGATAGATTAGCCATGATTGAATGGTGGAGTAGACATGATGGGCTGAATAGTCTAATTCTACTCCTCGTCCTTATGTCGTTATGTAGAAGGTGCTCGAGTGGAATGACAACCGTTGCAGTGTGTGCCAGGAGTTCCACCACATCTGATGCCCCACCCCTCATCTCCAGCTCATGCCGCTCGTTGGTCCCTGCTCCCTGCGAAGCATTAGTAGCATTTCCACTATCTTTCCCAGAGAGGTTCTGCTGCACAGTGTTGACTCCGTGTGCCGGACCTGACGAGCCATTTGGCACGGTGGTCGGCATTACCATAGAAGGGGCGAAGGGCCTGTTCCTGTGCTGAAACACAATCACTGTTTGGGCAGCAGAGTTGAACTTTCCCCCTCGTTTGGGATTTCATTGAAAAGAAAATTTGGTGATGACAGGATCTGCCTTTCCCTGTTCATGGCGGCCCAAGGGATAGCAAGATCATTTGGCCTCAAATTAATCCTCCGGAATTTATTTTCGTGCTCCTAATTTGTTCTGTTCCAACTTAATGACCCTGTTGTACAATAAGCTTTTGAAGACGTCTTGAAGCAGGAAATGTTTTGTTGTGCATTAAACAAGTAGGCACAGCGGGTCAGGCAGTGTCTGTGGAAGGAATGGGCTGATCCAACCAATGTGAAGGTTTAGAAACGAGGAACTGCAGATACTGGTTTATACGACAGATCGATAAGAAGTGCTGAAGTCTTGAGAGCCTGAAAAAGTGTCCCGACCCAAAACATCACCCATCCTTGTTCTCCAGTCCGCGGTGCTTTAGTGACAAGGGAGGGGTGTAATTAGTGGGTCAGAGGTGTATTGTTGTATCGTTGTTATGTGACCTCAGTGGGTCCGATATTCAACAAGGCTCTATAACCATGGGTGCAGGAGATTTGGTGGTGGACCTGTACTTTTGGTTCAGACTCCATTGGTTGTTAGATGCACTTATTCCCAGCCTCAACTACCTCCTCTGGCAACTTGTTCCATACCCTTGTGTGGAAAAGCTGCCCCTCGGATTCCTATTAAATCTTTTCCCCTTCATCTTAAACCTATGTCCTCTGGGCCTCGATTCACTTACACTGGCCAAGAGACTGTGCATCTAACAAGCGACTCTGTGCATCTAGTATAATTGTATAATTAAGATCCTATGTGTAATGTTCCTCTGAACCCTTGTGTGCGAAGGTGTGCGAAGCTGCCTGTCCGTGGGCGTGGGGGGAAGAGAGTGGAAGTTTTGTTGCCTTCCATCACAGTGAGGGGGTGTTTGGAGTCACTGTGATGGATGTTTGTGTTGGGGTCGTGTGTTCTGTGTTCTTTTCTTTTTTGTTGTGTTCTGTGACTGCTGGAAATGTAATTTTCGTTCGGTACCTCGGTACCGAATGACAATAAAGTTCTGTATATGTGAATCTTCACATGATCACATAATTATTTCACATTTACCACTGTAGACTCAGTTAAGCAGTTAAGTCATAGAATTTCTTCAGGAAGGTCTTAAGACTTGATTGACTTTCCACACAGGTTCCAGACTTGTCGAGTGAGTCCAATGTGGTCTCTTTCAACTTTGAGAATTTTAATATCTATGGCACGGTGGCGCAGTGGTAGAGTTGCTGCCTTACAGCGCCAGAGACTCGGGTTCAATCATGACTACGGGTGCTATCTGTATGGAGTTTGTATGTTCTCCCCGTGACCTGAAGAAGTGTCTTGACCTGAAACGTCACCCATTCCTTCCCTCCTGAGATGCTGCCTGACCCGCTGAGTTACTCCAGCATTTTTTGTCCACCTCCCCGTGACCACGTGGGTTTTCACCGGATGCTCCGGTTTCTTTCCGCACTCCAAAGACGTACAGGTTTGTAGGTTAATTGGCTTCTGTAAACTGTCCCTGTTCCTACTATGTAGGATAGTGCTAGCGTAGGGGTGATTGCAGGTCAGCATGGACTCGATGGGCCTATTTCCACACTGTATCTCCAAAGTATTTAATATGTGCTGTTAAATTCTATTGACTACTGTTTTCATTTCACTGCTGACCTTATCGAAGTTTGTTATTAGCATCCATGCCAAAAAGCGTCTTGTTTACTATGAGAATATGTATTTTGTGTTTGTGATCATATGGTCGGTTCCAAAGTCACTGACGTATTTCAGAAGATGGGCTGAGAACTGCATTGAATGGAGTGTACATGCGATATAAAAAGAGGGATGTCAGGATTAAACCAAGCCTGGGCATATGACCTGGTGTCATGCATTGCTTCAGTAATTCACAAGGGATATTTGTGTTCTCAGAACAAAACTTCCTCAGTTAAAAACTATACTTACTGTTGAAAACTTGAATGTTTTCTCTCAAGCGACTACAGTAGAAATATTTTTTGTCCAAATCTGATGTTTGAATGTAAGTAATCATGTTTGATATCTTTGAGGCTTACAGTCTTCGGAAATTTTGAAAGAATTATCTTTTCATGTTTCGTCTCATTAAAGAGAGCATTATATACTTCAACCTACTTTGCGCACATGATCTTTGAACGTACTCCGACCTTCACAGAAGGCCGCATTAGTAACGCAAAACCGTGCAGATGGGGCATCTTGGTTGGGTCAAAGGGTGTGTTTCCATGCTGTATGACTGAGCTATTTAGCTTGGTAATTAGTTTAGTGATACAGCGTGGAAACATTCCCTTTGGCCCACCGGGTCCGCACCGACCAGTGATCCCTGCACATTAACACTATCCGACACAGGCTAGGGACAGTTTATATTTACACCAAGCCAATTAACCTACAAACATGTACGTCTTTGGAGTGTGGGAGGAAACCAAAGATCTTGGTGAAAACCCACGCAGGACACGGGGAGAACATACAAACTCCATAGTCATGATTGAACCCTGGTCTCTGGCGCTGTAAGGCAGCAACTCTATCACCGCGCCGCCCATTTCAGGAACATTTTCTGAACGGCGAGCAGGTGTTGGTTCCTCCTCCTTTCCAGGTGTTGCCCTGATCCAGAGAGGCAGCATCAGCATTGCCTTGAGTTCTATTTGTCAGCTGACCATTACGTAAATCTTTTCATACCATGTGCACAAGTACAAGAACGGGTGCAATGACTTTTTTTTGCCTATACCGCAGCATACGTATATATGACAGTAAACTTGATATGACTTGAATCCCCTGAGATGTATCAAAGTCCCCACACAATTCCCGACCGGAATAGATCGGGTAGATGCACATAGTCTCTTTCCCGGACTCGAGAACCAGAGGACATAGGTTTAAGGTGAAGGGGGAAAGATTAAATAGGAATGTGAGGGGCAGCTTTTTGACACAAAAGGTGGTGGGTGTATGGAGCAAGCTGCCAGTGGAGGTAGTTGAGGCTGGGTCTATTGTAACGTTTAAGAAACATTTAGACAGGTACATGGATAGGACAGGTTTGGAGGGATACAGGCCAAACACATGCAGGTGGGACATGTTAGTCGGCATGGACAAGTTGGGCTGAAGGGCCTGTTTCCAAGCTGTATGACTGAACTCCCTCTTATTTAGGCTTGTTTTTGTTTTAGAATTTAGAGATCCAGCGCAGAAACAAGCCCACCGAGACCACGCCGACCACAATCGCTCGTACACTAGTTCTATTCTACACACCGGGGACAATTTACAGAAGCCAATTAACCTACAAACCTGCAGGTCTTTGGAGTGTGGGAGGAAACCAGAGCACCCAGGAAAAACCCATGTGGTCACAGGGAGAACATACAAACTCAATGCGGACAGCACCCATAGTCCGATGGAACCCAGGTCTCTGGCACTGTGAGGCAGCAACTCTGTCGCTGTGCCACTGAGCTGCCCTGGGCTGTCCCAGACGATGGAAGAGTTAGTTCCTCCTGCTCAAGATTTTCACCCCACTGGAAACTCACGGCTGACATTTTCAGATGTCATTCGTTATATCTGAGAATGTTTTTGGAGTGCTAGTTCGATGGAAATTGTCAAACGCAAGAGAATCTCAGGATGGTTTGTTCATAGATTGCAGTGTTCCTGTCCAGAATTCCTTGGATGGTAAAGGTGTATCAGCAGTTCTGCAGCGTTGCATTAATTCTGCAAGTACCCTTGCGTGCTGCATGTGAGCAGGGTGACAAGGGAAGAGTGCAGATAATGCATTTTCCCCCCCCATTTTCAGTTGTGGGGTAGTGGTCTTCATAACTCAGGGCACACTGTGGAACATGTTGCAAATGAATTATGGCTCTGAATTGTCAATTTAATAAATGTTTTACTTTGTATTGAACAGAGGGAATACCAAGATAATATTGGCCGATGGTTTGGTCTAATTCTACCGGGGGGGGGTGAAACCTCTTCTTTTTCACAAATGTTTGCTTTTTTTTCTTGGCTTAGATCAAAGATACTAGAGGAGCAAGATAGACCACTCGACCCTAAAAACTGTAGTATGTCATGACGCCGTTTTAATAGGCTGAAACATTTAAAAAGAAAAATAACAAAAATCTGTGAATTGATAGATGAGATATATTCTGCATTTTAATGGTATCATCACACATACTGCTCCCCCAAAACACTGATTACACTGCGAGAGGCATAGCGAACGAACGGCTGGTTTTACCTACTAAAATGGCGGACATTATGCTCCTTTGCGTACTTCACTTCAGTGTAGGCGATTTCAACGGAGTGGTCCATCTTGTTCCTCTAGTATCTTTGGCTTAGATCACCTTTTGACGGGACTGTGAAATCATTGTTTAACCTCTTTTTTTCCCTCTCCACATTGCAGCCCAAATCGAAGTAATACCTTGCAAAATCTGTGGAGATAAATCTTCAGGGATCCACTATGGAGTCATCACTTGTGAAGGATGTAAAGTAAGTGAGACCGCCAAAATTACTTCATTCCTTTTTCTATCTGGTACTATCTGTAGTGTGTTCAGTATTTGGCGCCATTAATCTGGAAAGGGAGTGCAGAGAATATTTACGGGGATGTTGCCAGGACTTGAAGGACTGAGGTAGAGAGAGATAGAGGTTGGGCAGGCTAGGACTTTATTCCTTGGGTGCGGGAGGCTGAGGGGTGATCTTATAGAGGCGTACAAGATTATCAGGGGAATAGATAGGGTAGACGCACAGTCTTTTACTCGGGTGTAGGAAAATAACTGCAGATGCTGGTACAAACCGAAGGTATCACAAAATGCTGGAGTAACTCAGCGGGTCAGGCACCATCTCAGGAGAGAAGGAATGGGTGACGTTTCTGGGTCTCGACCTGAAACGTCACCTATTCCTTCTCTCCTGAGATGGTGCCTGACCCGCTGAGTTACTCCAGCATTTTGTGACACCTTTTCCTCGGGGATAGGGGAATCAAGAACAAGACGGCATAGGTTCATTGTGAAAAAGAAAAGATTTAACAGGAACCCGAAGGGCAGCTTTTTCACTTAGATGATGGTGGGTATTTGGAACTGGCTGCCTGAGGACGTTGTGAGGCAGATACTATAACAACATTTTAATAGATACTTGGATAGGTACATGGATAGGAAAGGATGAGAGGGATATATGGTGGCAAATGGGACAAGGGGCATTTTGGTCAACATGGACAGATTGGGCTGAAGGGCCTGTTTCCTGCTGTATGACGTATGATTCAATCTTATCATCACCCCTCTTCTATTTTACTGTGAACGTGGAGCCATCCTATTTAAACTCTTAAAATAGGATCATAAAAGATAGTCATTGAACCTCCACTAACTTTACAAAGCAGATTTAATTGGGGTAATGCCCTTATCCTTTTCCATAATTGCATTCTCAAATGGTCAACCATTCCCCACTTACAAATCTACTATAGTTTTGATTGTATACAAATACAATTCAACCTTTCCTTGTGGTAATCTTCAATTTATATTCTCAAGTTACAGAATGACTAGAAGGTTATTTCCGATTTGTACCTTAACACTGCTCAAAATTAAAAGACAGTCATTATTAGATTTTTTTTCTTGATATTCCCTGTTCTAATCTAAAGGTCCCCAATTCATTTTCCCTTCGCTAATGCCTCTCATTCCTAATTTTACTGTAGCGAATTCCTTTTAGACTCGAGATTTTGATATCCTTCCTAAAATAGGTTGCTCAACGAGCATAGCTTTGGAATGGTGACCTAGATAAAGG
The DNA here is from genome assembly GCF_053455715.1 of Rhinoraja longicauda. Classification (NCBI taxonomy): domain Eukaryota; kingdom Metazoa; phylum Chordata; class Chondrichthyes; order Rajiformes; family Arhynchobatidae; genus Rhinoraja; species Rhinoraja longicauda. Next base: position 2,028,648 of record NC_135980.1, read on the forward strand.
CTTGTATTTAGCATTTGTATTCAGCGCAAGAGCGGCACAATGGCCCAGCGGGTCGAGCTGCTGTCTCTCAGTGCCATAGACCCAATTTGATCCTGACTTTAAATGCTGTGTACAGAGTTTGCTCGTTCTCCCTGTGACTGCGTGGGTTTTCTCCGGGTGCTCCGGTTTCCTCCCACATTCCAAAGACGTGCGGGTTTCTAGGTTAATTGGCCTCTGTAAATTGCCCCTAGTGTGTAGGGAGTGGATGCGAAAGTGGAATAGAATGGAACTAGTGTGATCGGGCGATCAATGGTTAGTGTGGACTCGGTGGGCTGAAGGGCCCATTTCCGTGCTGTATCTCTAAAACTAAATACTATAATTAACTGGTTGTCAATATTAGTTCATCCACTGTCTATCCACTGTGAAGAGGAGGCGGCACAGTGGCCCAGCGTAGAGTTGCTTCCTTAGAGACCCTGGTTCGATCCTGATTACGGGTGCTGTCTGTACGGAGTTTGCACGTTCTTCCTGCGACATCGTGGGTTTTCTCCGGGAGCTCCGGTTTCCTCTCACACTCCAAAGACGTGCGGGTTTGTAGGTTAATTGGCGTCTGCAAATTGTCCCTGGTGTGTGGGATGGAACTAGTGTGCGGGGATCGTTGGTCGGCGCAGACTTGGTGGGCCAAAGGGCTTGTTTCCACACTACATCTGTAAATTAAACTCTCTGATTCCTGCATCTCTTGTGTTATGCGCTTTACTGACATGCTGGGCATGTTGTTACTGTGTGCTGCTTGCTAGGACATTGGAGGTCATTGTACACCCTGAGGGAGGCAGGAGATGGAGAGGCATGGTGGCCTTAGCTCCACTGGAGCAAAGAGAATCCCCTTTTCAGGTGGACCTTCACAGAGATGAAGATCAACCTGCAACTCTCTGGTGTCATTGAGACATTACTCACCATCTATCTTCATCTGAAATACAGAACCAAGCTTTGACAAGAAACTTCATTTTGCAGTCATAGAGTCATGCAGCAGGGAAACAGGCCCTTCAGCCCAACTTGCCCACTCCGACCAACGTGTCCCATCTACACTAGTTCCACCTGCCTACGTTTGATCCATGTCCCTCTAACCTGTCCTATCCGTGTACTTGTCTAAATATTTCTTAAACATTGCCATAGTCCCTGCCTCAACAACCTCCTCCAGCAGCTCGTTCCATACACCCACCACCCTTTGTGTGGGAAAAAGTTGTCCCCTCAGGTTCCTATTAAATCATAACACCCGTACCTTAAACCCATATCCTCTGTAAGATCACCCCTTATCCTCCTGCGCTCCGAGGAATGGAGTCGTAGCCTACTCTACTTCTCAGGACCTCGAATCTTGGCAACATCCTCGTAAATCTTTAAATCCTTTCCAGCTTGACAACATCATTCCTTTAACATGGTGCCCAAAACTGTACACGATACTCTAAATGCGGCCTCACCAACATCTTATACAACTACAACGTGACCTCCCAACTTCTATACTCAATAATCTGACTACTGAGAGCCAATGTGCCGAAAGCCTTTTTGACCTTCCTTTCTACCTGTGAAGCCACTTTCACCAAACTATGTGCCTGTACTAAAACCCTCTGCTCGGCAACACTCCCCAGAGCACTACCGTTCACTGTCTAGGCACTGCCCATGACAGGAGTGGTTCCAAAATGCAACGTTTCACATCACTCATAGAATATGCAATAGTACAGGATGCGTAGGAAAGAACTGCAGATGCTGGTTTAAATGGAAGATAGAAGCAAAATGCTGGAGTAACTCAGCCGGGACAGGCAGTGTCTGGATTTCTTCTCTCCAGCGATGCTGCCTGTCCTGCTGAGTTACCCCAGCATTTTGCGTCTATCATGGAGTAGTACAGCACAGGAACAGGCCCTCTGGCCCACAGTGCCTGTGTCGAACATGATTCCAAATTAAACTAATCTCTTGACGATTCCCCCCATTGACGAACTGTACACTGCAAGGGCCAGGAAGCGAGCGGGCAAGATCATCTCTGACCCCTCTCACCCTGGCCACAAACTCTTTGAAGCACTTCCCTCTGGAAGGCGACTCCGGACTGTCAAAGCAGCCACAGCCAGACATAAAAACAGCTTTTGTTCCACGAGCAGTAGCTCTACTCAACAGCCAAAAGTCTGTAGCTTCCTTTTGCTCTGGTATTTTATTTCATTCTTCACATGTTTAATTTATAATGATTTTGAATTGTTTACTGTATGTCGTGTTGTTACTTGTGAGCAAAGCACCAAGGCAAATTCCTTGTATGTATACATACTTGGCTAATAAAATGTATTCAATTCAATTCTGTCTGCATGTAATCTATATAAGTAGGAAAGAACTGCAGATGCTGGTTTAAATCGAAGATAGACACAAAATGCTGGAGTAACTCAGCAGAACAGGCAGCATCTTTGGAGAGAAGGAATGGGTGACCTTTTGGGTTGAGACCCTTCTTCAGACTGATTCGTCTGATCCTTTAACTGTAATCTATAAACCTCCATTCCCTGCATATTCATGCGCCCATCTTCAGATTGGAGTTGGGGAGGGGGGAGAAAGGTGGATGAGAGGTGGGGGCAGGACAAACCCAGGCAAGTGACCTTGCGTTTGGTTTTATTGCAGACTTTCAACATCTGCAGTTTTCTCATGATATTCAGTAGCAGAAACTACAGCCGCCAAAGCTGGCACATGTTCGGAGCATTGAGCAGGAATGTAGGCGGAGGTCTCGATAGAACTTGAAAGAAATTAGTTATTTTTAGCTGACATATTTCATGTATGTAATCAGAGCTACAAAATTCCTTAGTGGTTATGTAAAGCGCTCATTATTTCCAGCAGGTAAAAACAACACATGCCTTTTACAATTGTCACCGACTATGCCTGTGACCGATTTGTAGATATTCATCTTGAGCTCTGTGTAAAATTCAGTCTGTACCTTAATTGACCCTTTCTTGTGTTTCCCAATGACCCTAGTACTCACTAAGTTGTGGAGGAAGGAACTGCAGATGCTGGTTTACACTTTATTGCCCCTTCCCCTTCCCACACTGACCTTTCTGTCCAGCCCCCCCCCCCCCCCCCCCCCACTGTCAGAGTGAGGCACAATGCAAATTGGAGGAACAGCACCTCATATTTCGCTTGGGCAGCTCACAGCCCAGCGGAATGATTCTTGATTTCTCTAACTTCTAGTAACCCTTGCGTCCCCTCTCTCGCCGTCCCTCCCCCACCCTAGTAGTCGTACTAGTTTCCATGTCATCCCGCTTAGTTTCATGGTTAGTATCCACTTGTTATCATCTTCCCCACAGCCAACTATGGACCATTTAGAATGGAGATGAGGAAAAACTTTTTCAGTCAGAGAGTTGTAAATCTGTGGAATTCTCTGCCTCAGAAGACAGTGGAGGCCAATTCTCTGAATGCATTCAAGAGAGAACTAGATAGAGGTCTTAAGGATAGCGGAGTCAGGGGGTATGGGGAGAAGGCAGGAACGGGGTACTGATTGAGAATGATCAGCCATGATCACATTGAATGGTGGTGCTGGCTCGAAGGGCTGAATGGCCTACTCCTGCACCTATTGTCTATTGTCTATTAATTGTGGGCTCCACCTTTCCTTGATCATCGTTGCTTTTTGCATATCTTTAATTCGTTTGTTCTACTGTATGTACCTTTTCATATCTCTCGTTTCCCTCTCCCCTGACTCTCAGTCTGCAGAAGGGTCTCGACCCAAAACGTCACTTATTCCTTCTTTCCAAAGATGCTGCCTGATCCGCTGAGCTGCTGAATTACTCCAGCTTTTTGTCTATATTCACTAAGTTGTATTGGCTCCGAGTCTGGCAGCTTTTAATTTTCATGTCCTCTTCCTGAATTATAAATCTTTCCAGGAATTTGCAATCCCCTCTCTCTGTAACTACTGCAGGTGAAAGGTGAGGAGTCGCAATGAGGATGCCTGTGATCAACTTATTTGCCAACCAGTCTGTTGGAACACAATGTCATAAATACAATTATAAACACAGTCCTGGAGTAACTCAGCGGTCAGGCAGCATTCCTGGAGGGCATGGACAGGGGGCACAGTTCTGAGAAGGGAATGGACTGATGACGTTTAGGGTCGGGATCCTTCTTTTACAATAAAGAGGGTGGCACAAGGGTGGAGTTATCATATCATATCATATATATACAGCCGGAAACAGGCCCTTTCGGCCCACCAAGTCCGTGCCGCCAAGCGATCCCCGTACATTAACACTATCCTACACCCACTAGGGACAAATTTTTACATTTACCCAGCCAATTAACCTACATACCTGGTTGCTGCCATACGGCGCTGGAGACCAGAGTTTGATCCTAAGTGCAGTTGCGGTCTGTACGGTGGGAGGAAACCGGAGCACCCGGAGAAAACCCACACAGATCCCAGGGAGAATGTAGATAGTCTGTGCAGACAGCACCCGTAGTCAGGATGGATCCTTGGTCTCTGGTGCTGTAAGGCAGCAACTCTACTGCTGTGCCGCCCAAAACCACCTGGTAAATTAGAACACCACAGAACAACTGGTGAAGCCCCTCATGGAGCAGATTATCCAAGATCCATTCTGCTGAATGCTGGGTTATAGAGTTTAAACCTGTAGTCCCAAGCAGTGCTATTTCTCGAGAGCTACTGCCTTACAGCGCCAGAGACCCTGGTTCGGTCCTGACTACGGGTGCTGTCTGTTTGGAGTCTGTACGTTCTCACCATGAACTACTTGGGTTTTCTCCAAGATCTTCAGTTTCCTCCCACACTCAAGTGGTACAGGTTTGTTAATTGGCTTGGTATAAATGTAAAATGTAAAATTGTTTCTAGTGAAGGGTAGTATTAATGTGTGGGGACCGCTGGTCGGTGCGGACTCGGTGGGCTAAAGGCCTGTTTCTGTGCTGTATCTCTAGCCTAAACTAAACGTCTAGGTCTTAAGCTCAGAGCCTGCGGAAGTGCTGTGTGTGTGTAATCCCAAATTGTAGCGAGATGTGGGAAGGAACTGGTTTAAACCAAAGGTATCATAAAATGCTGGAGTAACTCAGCGGGCCAGGCAGCATTTCAGGAGAGAAGGAATGGGTGACGTTTCGGGTCAGAGGAAGTGTCCCGACCCAAAACCTCACCTTTAGAAACCTGGTTTCTCCAGAGATTCTGCCTGACCCGTCGAGTTACTCCCACCTTTTTGTGTCTATCTTTGGCACTGTAACTAACTGGCTCCTAAACATTTTTTTAAAATCTTTTTTTCACGTGAACCAGGGTTTTTTCCGAAGGAGCCAACAGAATAACGCTGCGTATTCCTGCCCGCGCTCGAGGAACTGCCTCATCGACCGAACGAACCGGAACAGGTGCCAGCACTGCCGCCTGCAGAAGTGTCTCACACTGGGGATGTCACGTGATGGTAAGGCAGCCGACAACTGGTTTAACCATCGGCATTTTGTTTGCTGCAAATCACATCATCATGCCAACAAAAAAATGTCATTAAATTTGTATTACATTTTTTCCATGCCTCCATTTATACAACGCGCTGCTTCGGGAAGGCCAGCAGCATCATCAAGGACCAGTCGCACCCCGACCACTCCCTCTTCTCCCCTCTCCCATTGGGCAAGAGGTGCAGAAGTGTGAAAACGCACACCTCCAGATTCAGGGCCAGTTGCTTCCCAGCTGTTTTATCAGTCAACTGAACCATCATACCACAACCAGAGAGCAATGCTGAACTACTAGCTACCTTATTGGTGACCAAAGATACCAGAGGAACAAGATGGACCACTCCATTGAAATCGCCTATACTGAAGTGTAGTACGCAAAGGAGCCATTTTAGTAGGCAAAACCCGCCGTCCATTATGCCTCTCGCAGTGTAATCAGTGTTGTGGGGGAACAGTATAGGTGTCGATACCATTAAAATGCAAAATATATCTCATTTATCAACTCACAGATTTTTGTTATTTTTCTTTTTAAATGTTTCTGCAAGTTTCTGCCTACTAAAATGGTGCCGTGACATACTACGGTTTTTAGGGTCGAGTGGTCTATCTTACTCCTCTAGTATCTTTGTTGGACCCTCAGACTATCCTTGATCGGACTGGCTTAACCTTGCACTAAATATCATTCCATTATCATGTATCATCTATGCACCGTAATGGCTCAATTGTAATCATATATTGTCTTTCTGCGGACTGGATAGCACGCTACAAAAGCTTTTCACTGTACCTCAGTCCACATGACAGTAAACTAAACTGAAACTTTTAATTTTGTGTGCCGAGGTACAGTGAAAGGCTTTTGTTGCGTGCTAACCTGTCAGTGGCAACATAGTGCATGATTACAATTGAGCCATCCACAGTGCACAGATAAATGATAAACAATAATATTGTAAATTAAGGTGAGGGGGGAAAGATTTTATAGGAGCATGAGGGGTAACATTTTCACGCAAAGGGTGGTGGGTGTATGGAACGAGCTGCCAGAGGAGGTAGTTGAGGCAGGGACGATCGCATTTAAGAAGCAATTAGACAGGTACATGGATAGGAGAAGGATATGGACCAAACATAGCAGGTGATATGTGGGAAATGTTGGTCGGTGTGGGCAGGTTGGGCCAAAGGGCCTGTTTCTACAGTGCATGACTCGTTTAGTTCGATCAAAGCCAGTTTAGTTCGATCAAAGATTGACCGAGGGTCTCCGATGAGTTCATGTGAGTCCCTCATTGCGTTAGTCGGGGAGTGTCCGTGGAAGTTGAGTTTAGAGAAACAGCGCGGAAACAGGCCCTTCGGCCCACTGAGCCGCACAGACCAACGCTCCCCACACACTAACACTATCCTACACACACCCGGGACAATTTGCATTTATACCAAGCCAATTAACCTACAAACCTGCGTGGGAGGAATTCGAAGATCTCGGAGAAGACACACACGGTCACAGGGAGAACGTACAAACTCCGTGCAGATAGCGCCCGTGGTCGGGATGGAACCCGAGTCCCTGGCGCTGTACGTCGGCAACTCTAGCGCTGCGCCACCATGCCACAGTGATGGAGCGGTCACTAATCACAGGCTTTCCCCCTTCTCCACAGCTGTGAAGTTTGGCCGGATGTCCAAGAAGCAGCGTGACAGTCTGTACGCGGAGGTACAGAAGCACCAGCAGCACCAGGAGCAGATGGCCATGAAGGACGACGCGGGGAGCGCGGCGCGGAGCTACCCCGACAGCGGCCTGGGTGACCTGGACGACATCAGCAGCACCTTCTCGGACGGGCTGCTCTTTGACTTTCCCCTCACGCCCGATGGCGAGAACAGCTTTTACAACTTTGACCCCTCAGCCTCGGCCGAGC
>NC_135980.1:2038448-2062546 GCF_053455715.1 Rhinoraja longicauda
CGGGTACAAATCGAAGGTATTTATTCACAAAATGCTGGAGTAACTCAGCAGGTCAGGCAGCATCTCAGGAGAGAAGGAATGGGTGACGTTTCGGGTCGAGACCCTTCTTCAGACTGATCACGTTTCGGGTCGCGACCCTTCAGACTGAAGAAGGGTCGAGACCCGAAACATCACCCATTCCTTCTCTCCTGAGATGCTGCCTGACCTGCTGAGTTACTCCAGCATTTTGTGAATAAATACCAGACATTGAGCTTGCTTTTCTCGGCAGAGAGAATGGGATCGGTAGGGTGAAGTTTCATGAATGGCAGCCTATGGCCCATCCTTTAAATCCTGCTTCCTCGTCTCCACCAGATCGAATATCACAGAACGTGGTGGAATCCCATCTCGAGACTTGCCAGTACACTGTGGAGGAGCTGAAGCAGCTGGCCTGGCAATTGTACACCCAGGAGGAGATAAGGAACTTTCAAAATAAGGTACAATTTCAAGAGACCTTGCGGCATAAAGAATAAACTGAGGCGAACAATTCCTAAGAACTGATTTGTAGACAAGCTCTCCATCTTGGTTATTTCAAATTATCTCATAGAGTCATTCGGCCCAACTTGCCCACACCGCCCAACATGTTCGCTCAGTTTGTCTCAACCAAACTGATCTCCCGGTGGCTCAGCATTTCAACTCCCAATCCCAATCTGACCTTTCTGTCCTGGGCCTCCACCATTGTCAGAGTGAGGCCCAGCGCAGGTTGCAGGAACAGCACCTCATATTTCGCTTGGGCAGTTTACACCCCAGTGGTATGAACATTTACTTCTCTAACTTCAGGTAGTCCCTGCTTCCCCTCTATCCCCTCCCCCTTCCCAGTTCTCCCACTAGTCTTCCTGTCTCCGACTACATCTTATCTTTGTCCCTCCCCTGACAGCAGTCTGAAGAAGGGTCTCGACCCGAAACGTCACCCATTCCTTCTCTCCTGAGATGCTGCCTGACCCGCTGAATTACTCCAGCATTTTGTGTTTATGTCCCATGTACCCTAGTCCTACCTGCCCACATTTGGCCAATATCCTGCTGAACCTGTCCTATCCACGTACCTGTCTAAATGCTTCTTAACTTTTGAGATAGTACCTGCCGCAACTACCTCCTCTGGCAGCTCGTTCCGTACAACCACCACCCTTTGTGTAAAAAAGAAACCCCTCAGGTTCCTATTAAGTTTGTTCCCCCCCCCCTCATTTTTAAACTCTGTCCTCTGGTCCTCGACACCATTCACTGGGCAAGAGATTCTGTGTGTTCACCTTTACCCGATCTATTCCTCTCATGATTTTGTAAACCTCCATAATATCACCCCTCATCCTCCTGCGCTCCAAGCAATAGTGTCCCCGCTCACCGTAAACCTGGGTCCTCTGGTTCTCTGTTCCCATACTATGGGCAAGGGTTGTATACAAAGCAGAGCTTTCCACTTTACCTCAATACTTGTGTCAATAATAATAAACCTACACTAAACCAAGGACCATTCTGATCATAAAATTGAATGACAAAGCAGATGCATGAGGCCATGGTGCCAACTCTTGCTTCTATTTCTTATGATGGCTTGTACTGAAAATGTGTTGAATATTTTCATGCTACTCAAAATGGTTCCCAATACTGGATTTGAACAGCCCTTAGTACCTAAGATAGACACAAAATGCTGGAGTAACTCAGCAAGTCAGGCAGCATCTCTGGAGAACATGGATAGGTGATGTTTCGGGTCGAGGCCCTTCATCAGACCTAGGTCTCCACCAGAAACATCACTTCTTCCATATCTCCAGAGATGCTGCCCGACCCGCTGAGTTACTCCAGCACAAAGATACTAGAGAAACAAGATGGACCACTCCGTTGAAATCGCCTATACTGAAGTGTAGTACGCAAAAGAGCGTAACGTCTGCCATTTTAGTAGGCAAAACCCGCCGTTCGCTATGCCTCTCGCAGTGTAATCAGTGTTTTGGCGGAACAGTATGTGTGATGATACCATTAAAATGCAGAATATATCTTGTCTATCAACTCACAGATTTTTGTTATTTTTCTTTTAAAATGTTTGCAAGTTTCTGCCTACTAAAATGGCGTCGTGACATACTACGGTTTTATGGGCCGAGTGGTCTATCTTGCTCCTCTAGTATCTTTGCTCCAGCATTTTGTGTCTATCTTCGGTGTAAACCAGCATCTGCACCTCCTCTTACACACCTGTTCACATTAGTTGTGTTATATCCCACACTTTCCTCATCCACACCTGACACACTAGGGGCAATGTACAAAGGCCAAGTGGCCTGCAAACCCACACGTCCTGGGAATATGGAACCGAAGGAAACGAGTAGCGCCACTGGGAGAACGTGCAAACTCCACACAGGCAGCAGCGCCCGATGTCCATCCAACCCGGTTGTTGAACTGTATCTGCAGAATGTGGACTGGTGATGTCTTTTGTGCCGTGCGTTCACTTTAACCCTTTTGTTGCAAACAGTCGTGCGAGGCGATGTGGCAGCAGTGTGCGATACAAGTCACCGACGCAATCCAGTACGTAGTGGAGTTTGCCAAGAGGATCAACGGCTTTATGGACCTGTGTCAGAACGACCAGATCATCCTCCTCAAAGCAGGTAGATACTAAACCCACTCCATTGTTCTAGCACTCTGAAGATGCAGCTGCTAACATGGGCTCCTCCGCACAACCATTCAAGCCCCAGTGAAGAAAGCTAATGGCATGTTGGCCTTCGTAACGAGAGGGTTTGAGTGTAGGAGCAAAGAGGTCCTTCTGCAGTTGTACAGGGCCCTGGTGAGACCGCATCTGGAGTATTGCGTGCAGTTTTGGTCTCCTAATTTGAGGAAGGACATTCTTGCTATTGAGGGAGTGTAGCGTAGGTTCACAAGGTTAATTCCCGGAATGGCGGGACTGTCATATGTTGAAAGACTGGAACGACTGGGCTTGTATACACTGGAATTTAGAAGGATGAGAGGCGATCTTATAGAAACATATAAAATTATTATGGCATCACCCACTAGATGCAGGAAACATGTTCCCGATGTTGGGGGGAGTCCAGAACCAGGGGCCACAGTCTAAGAATAAGGGGTAGGCCATTTAGAACTGACATGCGGAAAAACTTTTTCACCCAGAGAGTAGTGAATCTGTGGAATTCTCTGCCTCAGAAGGCAGTGGAGGCCGATTCACTGGATGCTTTCAAAAGAGAGTTAGATAGAGCTCTTAGGGCTTGCGGAATCAAGGGATATGGGGAGAAGGCAGGAACGGGGTACTGATTGTGGATGATCAGCCATGATCGCATTGAATGACAGTGTTGGCTCAAAGGGCCGAAGGGCCTCCTGCTGCACCTATTTTCTAAAAAAAAGATAAATAGTGATCAATACAATCAACCCTGGTTGTTAAACACCTCTTTACCACAGATTTCGGTTACAGGTCAAGTCAAGTCAAGTCAATTTTATTTGTATAGCACATTTTAAAACAACCCACGTTGACCAAAGTGCTGCACATCTGATTAGGAAAAAAAAAAAGAAACAAACAGTGGCAGGCAGCCAAACACAACGGCGCGGCCATCTTGAACAAAATGTTTAACTAAAGCAGAATGGTGTCCCGCGGCCGCGCCGGGCGATGGAAGGCCCCGCGGCCGAGCCACACCGGGCGCTGTTCAGTCCCGCGGCCGAGCCGCGCCGGGCGATGGAAGGCCCCGCGGAAGAGACCTAAAAAAAAAAAGAAAGATTTCCCCCACCCACACCCCCCCCCCCCCACATACCCACCCACCCTCACTACCCCCCCCCACCCCCACCCCCCCCTCCCACATACACAACCAAAACAAAACACCCCACCACCAACACACAAACAAAAAGCAGCTCTACCCGCTGTCTGTACGTGCTGGTAGTTAACGCTGACGTTTCAGATATGCTCAAGTGTTTTGTTTGTACGTATATGGAGTGTTTGTTTAGTCGTCCTGACTACGGGTGCCGTCTGCACGGAGTTTGTGCGTTCTCCCCGTGACCGCGTGTGTTTTCTCCGGGTGCTCTGGTTTCCTCCCACACTCCAAAGACGTAGAGGTTTGTAGGTTAATTGGTTTAGGGTAAAAAATGGTAAAATGTGCATAGTGTGTGTAGGATAGTTTATCCAGGGCGATCGCAGGTCGATGCGAACTCAGTGGGCCGAAGAGCCTGTTTTCACGCTTATCGCTAAACTAAACTAGACTACGGATCAAAGTTGTAAGAGTGGACAATGCTCATGGACATGTAGTCATTCCGATTATTACATTTACTGACCTGAAATATTCTAAAGATGCGGTTTAAGAGGAGAACGGTGGGCCGAAGGGCCTGTTTCCACACTGTATCGCTAAAGTCTAACAGTAATGATAGATTTTTCCCATTCCTTTCATTTAATCCTGCTATTGCCTTCCTCTACGTAACCAGAAACAAAGTCAGTCACAGTAGAGCCATTCACTATTGAAACAGGCCCTTCAGCCCACTGTGTCCCTGCTATCCACTGAGTGCCATCTATACTAATCCAGTTTTCCTGCACTTGCCCAAAGCTTTCAATGAACCTTCTTCAGACTGAACAAAATCTGAATGGTCCTGACCAGAAACGTCACCGATCATTTTTCTCCAGAGATGCTGCCTGTCCCGCTGAGCTACTCCAGCACTTTGTGTCTATCTTTGGTATGAACCCGCATCTGCAGTTCATTGTTGCTACATTATGTAAACATAGTACACCTGAAAAAACCACAATAAACAACACTCTTTACTCTTAAACTTACAAGTACAAGATGTCCATGAAATATGTTCGTTTGGTTTGGAGATACAGGCCATCGGCCGACCGACCGCATCCGCACTGACCAGTGATCCCGGAACACTCGCTCTGTCCTCCACCCCAAGGACCATTTTCAATTCTTTTTATTAAAGCCAATTAACCTACAAACCTTTACGTCTTTGGAGTGTGGGAGGAAACCAGAGCACCCGGTGACAACTCACACAGTCACGGGGAGATCATACAAACTCCGTACAGACAACACCAGGTAATCCGGATCAAACCCGGGTCTCTGGCGCTGTGAGATAGCAACTCTACCACTGTGCGCTCTTGTTCGTAGTTGAACTGCGCTAATTTTATGACATTAGTAAACAGGTTTTTGTGGTCTTCTCTTAGGTTGCCTTGAGGTGTTACTGGTGCGAATGTGCCGGGCATACAATCCAATGAACAGCACGCTGTTTTTCGAAGGGAAGTATGGCAGCACACAGATCTTCAAGTCCTTGGGTAAGATTTCGGAATAAAGATCGGGTGTCAGAAGGAAATGCACTCTGGCAACAAAGCTCATAAGTTATAGGAGCAGAATTAGGCCATTCAGCCCATTAAGTCTACTCCGCCATTCAATCATGGCTTATCCATCTTTCCCTCGTAACCTCTTTTATCTACCTTCTCCCCATAACCCCTGACACCCGAACTAATCAAGAATCTGTCCAACTCTGCCTTAAAAATATCCACTGACTTGGTCTCCACAGCCTTCTGTGGCAATGAATTCCATAGATTCACCACCTCTGACTAATAATTCCTCATAATAGTCTCGAAGCACATTCACCTGCCCACAGCTGTTTTATCAAGATGATAAACCATCTCTCCCGATGTTTTTTAGAATCTATTTTCTGTTTAATCTCTTCCCACAGGGTATTGAGTATAGAAGTTGGGGGATAATCTTGCAGTTATATAAGACTTAGGTGAGGCCGCATTTAGAGGATTGTGTTTAGTTCTGGGCACCGTGTTATAGGAACAATGTTGTTAAGTTGGAAAGGGTACAGAGAAGATTTACGAGGATGTTGCCAGGACTCGAGGGTCTGAGCTACAGAGAGATGTTGAGCAGGCTGGGACTCTATTCCTTGAAGTGCAGGAGGATGAGGGGTGATTTTATGGAGGTGTATAAAATCATGAGAGGAATAGATCTGATAAACACACAGTCTCTTGCCCAGAGTAGGGGAATCAAGAACCAGAGGACAAAGGTTTAAAGTGAAGAGAAAAGATTTAATAGGAATCTGAAGGGTAACTTTTTCATACAAAGGGTGGTGGATGTATGGAATGAGCTGCTAGAGGAGGTAGTTGAGGCAGGGACTATCGCAACGTTATAAGAAACATTTAGACAGGCACATGAATTGGACAGGTTTAGGGGGATATGAGCCAAAGGCATGCAGGTGGGACTAGTGTAGATGGGACATGTTGGTCGGTGTGGGCAAGTTGGGCTGAAGGGCCTGTTTCCACACTGTATCACTCTATGACTGACTGGATTAACAAGAGTTGTCATTTCTTCTTTCCCTCAGGTTGTGACGATTTTATCAGCGTTGTTTTTGAATTTGCTAAAAGCTTGTGCTACCTGCATTTAACAGAGGAAGAGATTGCGTTGTTCACAGCTGGCATCTTGTTGTCACCAGGTATGTACACTAAATATTTCTGCACCATTGTAGGAGATGCAGTAAATGTTGGTCAGATCTTATTTATAGAGACACAAAACGTTGGAGTAACTCAGCGGGTCAGGCATATCTTTGGAGAGAAGGAACAGGTGATGTTTCGTGTTGAGACCCTCCAGACTGAAGAGGTCAGACTGAAGACTATCTTCGGTGTGAACCAGAGTCTGCAGGCCCGCATGGTGACGCGGTTCCATCCGGTCTATGGGTGCTTGTCTGTACGGAGTTCGTACGTTTTTGCCATGACCTGTGTGGGTTTTCTCCAGGATCTATGGCTTCTTCCCACACTCCAAAGATGTACAGGTTTTCACGTGAATTGGCCTGGTATAATTTCAAATTGTCCCTACTGTGTGTGTAGGAGAGTGTACGTTTGCGGGGATTGCTAGTCAGCGTGGACTCGATGGGCCGAAGGGTCTGTTTCCGCGCTGTATCTACAATCTAAGCTAAATCTACAGTTCCTTCCTGCATATTATTTTGTAAGGAGTTTGATTGTGAGCCAAGTGTTAGGATCCATCTGTTCAATGTCAACTCTTAGGATCCTTTTCACGGTTGCTCATTCTATGTCATCTGAACCTGTAAAACCTGTCGAGCAAACTTGGAAATTCAGTGACTGAAAGGCTCCGGTTCGATTTTGATTCAATGTAATTAAACAGGAAGAATGTGAAAGTTTGAGTTGGGAAGTCAGACATTCTGAAAAGGAAAAACAATATGTCCCATCTACACAAGTCCCACCTGTCTGCATTTGGCCCATATCATTCTAAACCTGTCCTATCCATGTACCTGTCTAAATGTTTTGTTAAACATTGCCTTAACTACCTCCTCCGGCAGTTCGTTCCATACACCCACCACCCTTTGTTTGAAAAGGTTACCCCTCAGGTTCCTATTAAATCTCCCCCCCCCCCCCCCCCCCCCATGTCCTCTGGTTCTCGATTCCTGGGCAGGAGACTCTGTGCATCAGGGGTCACAGTTTAAGAATAAGGGGTAGGCCATTTAGAACGGAGATGAGGAAAAACTTTTTCAGTCAGAGAGTTGTGAATCTGTGGAATTCTCTGCCTCAGAAGGCAGTGGAGGCCAATTCTCTGAATGCATTCAAGAGAGAGCTGGATAGAGCTCTTAAGGATAGCGGAGTCAGGGGGTATGGGGAGAAGGCAGGAACGGGGTACTGATTGAGAATGATCAGCCACGATCACATTGAATGGCGGTGCCAGCTCGAAGGGCCGAATGGCCTCCTCCTGCACCTATTGTCTATTGTCATCCTCCCAATCTATTCCTCTCATGATTTTGTACAAAACTGCAATCATGATTAATAGGCGTCGTTTTGGGTCGGACCTCGTCTTCAATCCTGTCCCGAAACGTCATCTATCCATGTTCTCCATTGATGCTGCCTGACCTGCTGAGTGATTCCAGCAATTTGTGTCACTACTTGGTATAAAGCAGCATCGGCGGTTCATTCGTGCTTCAATCATGGCTGATCTTCGTGCTTTTTATGGCCCTCGTTATCTGATGGGTTCGTAAACTGAACTGAACTGATTGATTGAAAGATACAACATGGAAAGCAGCCCTTTGGCTCATCGAGTCCATGCCTGCCACTCGTCCACACTAGTTCTATGCAATCCCACTTCCTTATCCACTCCAGGCACATTGTGTGTCTATCCCTCAAACCAAACTTTTTTTTTTAAAAGGAAAAAATGGGGAGAAAAAAACAAACGGGTGGCACAGCGGTAGAGTTGCTGCCTTACAGTGCTAGAGACCCAAGTTCAATCCTGACTACGGGTGCTGTCTGTACGGAGTTTGTAAATTCTCCCCGCGACCACATGGGTTTTCTCCGGGTGCTCCGGTTTCCTCCCGCACTCCAAAGACGTACAGTTTCGTCGGATAATTGGCTTTGGTAAAGATTGTAAATTGCCCGTACTGTGTAGGATGGTGCTAGTGTACAGGGTGGTCGCTGGTCGGCGCAGACTCGGTGGGCCAAGGGGCCTGTTTTCTTGCTGTCTAAACTAAACTAAAGAGGATTGGGGTAGGATTAGTGTAAATGGGTGCATGGCCAGAAAGGATTCAGCGTACTTCATGAACTTTATGATACTGTAAGAAGCTTCGTTTGCAAACAAGCTATTACTTTTCCGAACACTTCTTTTTTCGGGTGTGAAACAACATTTCACTCATCTCTTTAAGATCGACCTTGGCTCACAGAACCCAGAAAAGTGGAGAAGCTACAGGACAAGATTTATGAGGCGTTGCAACACGTTATTCAAAAGAACCAACGGGGCGACGACAAGTTAGCAAAGGTAAAGAACTGCGTATCAACATTGATCAACATAAGGTGGAAAGTTTTTATGTGGAAAATAAATATGAACACAGAAATTAGGGCGGCAAGTGGGGCAGAACTGCAGCCCCACAGCGCCAGAGGCTCGAGTACGATCCTGACTATTGGGGGCTGTCTGTATGGAGTTTGTACGTTCTCTCCGTGACCTGTGTTGGTTTTTAGTTTAGTTTAGAGATACAGCACGGAAACAGGCCCTTTCGGCCCACCGGGTCCGCGCCGACCAGCGATCCCCGCACACTAACACCATCCTATACCCACTAGGGACAATTCTTTACTTTTACCAAGCCAATTAACCTACAATCCTGTACGTCTTCGGAGCGTGGGGGGAAACCGAAGATCTCGGAGAAAACCCACGCAGGTCATGGAGATAACATACAAACTCCGTACACACAGCACCTGTAGTCGGGATGGAACACGGGTCTCCGGCGCTGCATTCGCTGTAAGGCAGCAACTCTACCGCTGCGCCACCGTGCCGTTTTCTCTGGGAGCTCCAGATTCCTTCAAAGTCCAATGGCTTGCACGTTTGTAGGCTAATTAGGTTGGTTAAATTGTCCCAAGTGTGTGTAGGATAGTGTTAGTGTGCAGGGATCGCTGGTCGGCGTGGACTCGGTGGGCCGAAGGACCTGTTTCTGCTCTTTATCTCTAAATTAAACTAAACTATGCCTCATACAAGTCATATTCACAACATGGCGCACCTCGATAATGCTATTCTCTGTTAAAAACGCCTTTCTACCTATGATTGGTGAGGTAAAAGATTTTGGGGAAACTCTTTCTGTTCCCTCTCAACTGACTGCAGTCTCTCTGATGTTTCCACTAGTGCGTTTGTCTAGCACCAGGGGGCATAGCTCCAGAATAAAACGACATAACTTTAGAAAAGAGAAGGGGAGGAATTTCTTCATTGAGGGGGTGGTGAACCTGTGGAATTCATTGCTGCAGACGGCTGTGGAAGCCAAGTCAATGGGTGTTTATGAAGCAGAGATTGATTAGTAAGAGAGTCAGGGGTGTTGGGAAGAAGGCAGGAGATTGGGTTTGAGAGGGAAAGGTAGATCAGCCATGATTGAACGGCGGAGTAGACCCGATGACTTACGAACTCTTCTCTTCCTCCACGACAGCTGATATCCAAGTCATCGGTGCTGAAGTCGGTTTGCAACCTTCACGTGGACAAGCTGCAGCTGTTCAAGTTGCTGCACCCACAAACAGTGCACAACTTCCCGCCACTCTACAAGGAGGTGTTCAGCACAGAAATGCAGTACCCAGACTCCACCAACAGCTAAGCGTGGCACTTCCAAAGTGAGACGTGGAGGGGCTGTGAACTCCTCCATCCCCAGTGGCAATAGCACTAGAATGAATGTACGGCACTCCATCTAGTTCCACCGTCACAGTCGAAGGAATGTAAACGATCAGATACTGAGTAGTGGAAATGCAGACTTTTGTGCATGGCAATTAAAATCAACTCCATCGTGATCCTGGACCAGAATGCAAAATTACAAGACTCTCCCTCCAATGTTTGTAGAAATTTTTTTTTATTTTTTTTCGTCAGTTTAAAAAAAAGAGCAGTAAATTAAAGAAGTATAGATAGTATTTTATCTGTAATGCAAACCTATATATTTTATTAACTTGGTTTCATTTTACACTGAAAACCTCGGTGATTTCAGAGTTCTTGTTGAGGTTGGATTTTTCTTTCTCCGGAACGTTTCCTCAGCATGACGGCATCGAGAAGATTTGAGAAAGTGGGTCAAAGTCCCTTGCAATTGGCATCTGACTGTGCTGCAGATAGCGATTTTTTTTTTTAAACTCTGAAATCCTATACAAATAAATGTCTATATGTTGATATTATTGCTATATATCTTTAGGCTATGGTCAATAAGATGCCTGCATGTAATAATAGCTAAAACCTATGGTACCCATTAGCACTCTGACTGTGTTGGTGGACAGTAGTTGCAGCTTAGCTACGCATTTAAATTTATCCTTAGGACAAAAATCTGGTGTTTTCCCACACAGTGGCCTGATGGTGCGGCTAGTGCGGCTAGTGCAGAAGAAGCACATTAGACATTGTTTTTGTTTAAAGGTTTGTAGTTTTGATCTTTTACGAACTGCAGGCCAGCTTTTTTTTTTAAAACCAGCCTGTGCAGATCTGAAGAGCCCATATTAAAAGATTGGACCTGGGAAGATGAAACCACTGAAATTAAAAGGGTTTCTCTGTGCCTTCTGCAAAATGGCCGCAGATAGCAGAAAAGTGACTGCACTGTGTAAGAATGAGGTGATATTTACCCACGGACTTCTCACTCAGATAACCAACTTGTCGAGCGAACTACTGGTCAAAAAAGACATAATGTTAAATGGTTGACCCAAAGTCTGCAGTCACCCTATAAAGCTAGTTACGCATTTTGTACCCCTTTGGAAGTTCTTATAAGCCGTTCCCATCAAAAGTTAAATCGGATTAGTTGGTTGTCGGTAACACCAGGATGCAATGAAATTTCTTGTTCAAAAGGAGCTCTGAGTAAATAATACACATGCAGAACTGATAAATTGCGTGACGAGTTGTGATGCGAGATTGCAGTGCAAAGTGCAGTTAGTGCAAAGGGATATGAAAGCTGGTCAATGGAACAAGTGAACGAGGTGGAGTTAAGAACTTGGGGAAGGGGGGGATGAAAGAGGTGGACACAAAATGCTGGAGCAACTCAGCGGGACAGGCAGCATCTCCAGAGAGTAGGAACAGGTGACGTTTCAGGTCGAGACCCTTCATGAGGAGTCAGAGAGGAAGAAGCCGTTCTTAGGTCTGGTTGTCCGAGCTTCCCAGTTCTTGTATCTTCATCCCAGAAGGCAGAAAAAGGAAAAAAGGCCAGGAGTATCCAAATCCTAAAATAGTTTCTGAATATTATTTACTCATCAGTATCTTTTACTGAACTGTTTCCGACAAGTAGCAGTGACTGACACGTTCTGAATCATTATACTGCTGCCAGCCTTTTGTGCTCCGTTCTTCGTACCAGGGAGTAGAAACAGTTCGACGTGCTTGCCATGTGTCAAAGAACAAGCTTTTATAAGTATATTTAATTTTGCGTAGCGAATAATCTAATTTTTCCCATTACTGGTGTCCTATAAGGGAATATAGTCATAGAATAATATATAACATACAAAATAAATTATTTATTAACTTAATCGTGGTTTGGAACTTTACACACAGTGGGGCCTTTTCATTTAAAATATCATTTGAAACTTTGGGGAAGAATAATAATTTTTTTTTTTTTAATTCAAACGGGGAGGAAACTGCAATCATGTAAAGCAAGTACAGTTTGGGCACAGTTGAGGAAGTCCACAGAAATTTACTTGTGCACTGGAAGTTAGTTGAAGCAGGAGTTTTAAATCCCCCAAAAAACAGATTGCTATACTAAGACATAACGAGGAAGCTTCACCTGTACTTCGTACTTCACCTGAGGGCCATTACTGACTCTCAGTGGCTCTGCAAATGGACACAGGGCATTTACCTTTAGAAAGAGCCGAGGAGGAATTTCTCAGATGGAGAGTGGTGAATCTGTGGAATTCATCGCCACAGAAAGCTGTGGAGGCCAAATCAATGGATATTTTTAAGGCGGAGATTGGTAGATTCTGGATTAGTATGCGTGTCAGGGGTTGTGGGGAGAAGGCAGGAGAATGGTGTTGAGGGAAAGATGGATCGGCCATGATTGAATGGGGCAAATATCCTAATTCTGCTCCTAGACATTATGAACTATGTGAGACTAGGTCCAGGCAGTCTAGATTTGACTGAGTGTTTAAATCAATCCCCTGGGCTTGAGGGTGAATAATCGCAACCTGGCTGCCGTCTACTGAATGCCTTGGATAGACACAAAATACTGCAGTAACTGGGTCAGGGAGCATCCCTGGAGAACATGAATAGGTGACGTTTCGGTTCGGGACCCTTCTTCAGACTGATTGCAAGAATGGGAGGAAAGAAAGCTCGAAGCGTGTACCGAATGCCTTGGTGTGTGGACAACTGCAGAGTCCATGGGACATGGGGTCTAGGCTCATACACAAAGAAGGCTCTTTGTAAGCAAAGTAGCAGAGAGCTTTCAGAGCAGCTGAGTCTTTGGTCTGACAATAGAGCAGTAAGGAGGAGTAGAAGAGTAAAGAACAAAAGTGGGAAAAGCTGAGAAGCGACAGAACGGTGGAAGAGAATAGCACATGGTCTAATCGGGACTTCTGACCCCCTTGTCTTCAGTGCAAGAACTAATTGGAACATATTGGCAGATTACAGGCATGGATACCCAGAGGGTGATTCTGCCTTTTAAGTGGGAGCATGTATTAAAAAAAGCTTATGAAACAACAAAGTATTCTTTTTTTGCAAATTTGGACATGGGTAAGTGAAGGATCCGTTTGTTGAATTCCAGATTTTAGCACTTTCTTCTTTGTTTTATATGAGGAAAAAAAAAGAGATTTCTTTATGAAATATTCATTAGATATAGCTGTGCTTTAGATCTTCTGGCGCATTGATGTGTCTTATATATTCGTCTCAACACCTGCAGCGCAGGATACAGCTTCTGCTTGGAAACAGAAGGATATAATTAGTCTGTATTTTGCATATCTGCTTGGCAAAAATTGTATTCAAAAATATTCTGCTGGGATTCAAAAGCAGAATCATTCCTTATAGGGTATGTTTTGGCTCCTGCAATAAGGTAGCATCTCACTCCACTTTAAAAATAAAATGTAAACTTACACTGTATTATTTTTGTCAATGTTGTGGACAAAATGAAATGAAGGAGCACCCAGCTTTTTTTTCCTCTTTCGGTATGGTGAAACCCGTTTTCTCTGGCACATTTATTGACAAAATATTTGTTACCTAGTTTAGAAAGTCATTTTGATGTTTATTGCTCTGTATCGTTAAACTGTAATTCTATTTTTTTTAAGAAAAAAGAATGAAATACTTATATAAATGTACGATGAGAAGAATAGAAAGATTTTTTAAAAGCCTTATCTGGATTTCAATGACAAATTCTTATTTTAATATATTGTGAATTTAAGAATGATTGGTATAGCAATTAGTGACTCTATTCTAGATGCATAATGTAAAGGATGTGTATATGAACCACATTAAAATTATATATTATATGAACATGGAGTTATTAAATGTGTAAGAAGGAACTGCAGATGCTGGTTTAAACCGAAGGTAGACACAAAAAGCTGGAGTATCTCAGCGGGACAGGCAGCATCTCTGGAGAGAAGTAATGGGTGACTTCTCTGAAGAAGGGTCTCGACCCGAAACATCACCCATTACATCTGTCCAGAGATGCTGCCTGTCCGCTGAGTTACTCCAGCTTTTTGTGTCTACGGGAGTTATTAAATGTTTTGTTTCGCTTTCGTACACAGCATGACAAGTTTTGCAATGTGTCTGATATTATAAATTGGCCACAGCAGTCAGGACGGCACGGTGGCACGGCGGTAGAGTTGCTGCCTTACAGCGCCAGGGAGCTGGGTTCGATCCTGACTACGGGTGCTGTCTGTACGGAGTTTGTACGAACTCCCTGTGACATGCGAGGGTTTTCCCCGGGAGCTCCGGTTTCCTCCCACTCAAGGTTTGTAGGTTAATTGGCTTGGTAACATTGTCATTTCCCCCCTAGTGTGTGTAGGATAGGGTTAATATGGGGATTGCTGGTCGACCTGGACTCAGTGGACTGAAGGGCCTGTTTCCACACTATCTCTAAACAGCTGCAGCTGAGAGCCATCTGATAATGTAAAAGTTTAAAGGAGTCCATTTGAATGTTATTGACAAGAGTGGATTGTAGGAACAAGGAACTGCAGATGCTGGTTTATAAAACAGACACAAAGTGTTGGAGTAACTCAGCTGGTCAGGCAGCATCTCTGGAAAACATGGACAGGTGATGATTTTGGGTTGGACCCTTCAGGCTGATTTTGAGGGTGGAGTGGGAAGAAGCTGGAAGAGTGGAGGGGCAGGACAAAGCCTGGCAAGTATGAGATGGTAGGCACAAAGTGCTGGAGAAACTCAGCAGGACAGGCAGCATCTCTGGAGAAAAAAAGAATGGTTCTGAAGCAGGGTCCTGACCTGAAACGTCACCCATCCTTTTTTCTTCAGATATAATTCAGGTACAATTATAAATTGTCCTTAGTGTTAGTGCACGGGGATCGCTGGTCGGTGTGGACTCGGTGGGCCGAAGGGCCTGTTTCCCAGCTGTACCTCTAAAGAGTCCTGGCAACATGCTGGTAAATTATCTGCACCCTTTCCAGCGTAACAACTTGGGTGAGTGAAGGCAAGGAGGAAACGGAGCCATGGTAAATGGAGGAGAAGCAGAACAATGAAAGAAAAAACACAGTTCTCACTGGAAAGAAGTTGTAAGCATACTACAAGTGCAGTTTGAACACAGTGGTGAATATCCACAGCAAGTTGCCTGTGACTGGATGTCAGAATAATCAGGTAGAGATGTACAAATCTCACTACTACACACGAAACGAAAGAACTTTATCCCAGGAGGGAAATCGATCTGCCAACATTCATAAAATACATGAAACATGAATTTAAAGTGACGAGTTGAAAGGATTGGGATGTGCAAAGATTGGGAAGGGGCGGGGGAGGGGAGTCAGTCTACCCCACGACAGAAGGGGGAGGAGTTGTACAGTTTGAAAGCCACAGGGAAGAAGGATCTCCTGTGGCGTTCTGTGCTGCATCTTGGTGGAACCAGTCTGTTGCTGAAGGTGCTCCTCAGGTTGACCAGTGTGTCATGGAGGGGGTGGACTGTATTGTCCAAGATGCTCCGCGGTTTGAGGAGCATCCTCCCCTCCAAGACCACCTCCCATGAATCCAACTCAGTCCCCAGGACGGAGCCAGCCTTCCTGATGAGTTTGTTAATCCTGTTGGCGTCCGGAGCTGCCGCCCTGATGCCCCAGCACGCGCCAGCGAAGAAGATGGCACTGGCTACCACCGATTGGTAGAACATCTGCAGCATCTTGCATCTCCCTCTGACCACGTGGGTTTTCTCTGGGTGCTCTGGTTTCCTCCCACACTGCAAAGACGTGCAGGTTAATTGGCTTTGGTAAAATTGTAACCTGTCCCTAGTGTGTAGGATAGTGCTAGTGTGCGGGTATGGCTGGTCGGTGCGGAGTCGGTGAGCTGAAGGACATGTTACTTTAGAGGTACAAAGAGGCACTTTGTATCTCTAAACTAAACTTGTACACTGGTTCGATCTTAAACACTAGGGACAATTTACAGAAGCCAATTAACCTACAAACCTGCACGTCTTTGGAGTGTGGGAGGAGACCGGAGAAAGCCCACGTGGTCACAGGGAGAACGTGCAAACTCCATACAGACAGCACCCGTAGTCAGGATGATCTGAGGCTCTACCGCTGCGCCACTCCGCCACCCATTTGATCGGGTCTATTGGCCAGTGTCGGCCAGTGTACTCAAAGCAGGGCCCCTGCAAGTCAGATGGGACGGTGGGATCTCGGGGCCCGGGATGACTGCAGAGGCCGGGGACCAGAGCCACGGTTAGACGGCAGAGAGCGTGACGAATGCCAAACCATTGTGATTTCCCAGTGGCCAGGTAGCCATGATCAGAGGTTCACTGTACAAACGCTGGGTTGTTTTGCATTCACCTGAATGAGCAGACATACTGTAAGGTTTAAGAGCTTATCCAGACTGGCCACTTGGAGCAGTTGGCACTCCCTCAGTGTTAGAATGAAGTCACAAGGGTGGTGTCCACACAACACTCCTGTAAGGGAGGTTGAGCACTGACGTGTGATGGGGACAAGGCCCAACTTGTACAGTTTAGAGGGACCTCATGGAAACAGGCCCTTCGGCCCATTGAGTCCATGCTGACCATCGATCACCCGCTCGCATTGATTCTACATTATCTCACTTTCTCATCCTCTCGCTACTCGCTAGGGGCAATTGTACAGCTGGCCAGTTAACCTCCAAACCCGCACATCATTGGCATGTGACTGGAAACCCATGCAGCCACAGGGGGAAACGTGCAAACTCCACACAGACAGCACCCAAAGTCAGGATCGAACCTGGGTCTCTGGTACTTGAGGCCTCTGGACAGAAACATGGCATTTCCTGGGAACAAATTGTTCTTGTGAGGCACTGCACAGCTCACAATGAGGAAGTTAAAGCTTCTACCTTTTACACAAGGATGAACAAGGACCTTGGAAGTGAGTGAATGAGGGAGTGAGTGAGAGAGGGAGTGAGTGAGAGTGAATGAGAGAGTGAGGGAGTGAGAGAGGGAGTGAGAGAGGGAGTGAGAGTGAGTGAGAGAGTGAGAGAGTGAGGGAGTGAGAGAGTGAGGGAGTGAGAGTGAGTGAGAGAGTGTGTGAGGGAGTGAGTGAGGGAGGGAGTGAGGGAGTGAGAGGGAGTGAGAGAGTGAGGGAGTGAGGGAATGAGAGAGTGAGGGAGTGAGTGAGAGAGTGAGGGAGTGAGAGTGAGTGAGAGAGTGTGTGAGGGAGTGAGAGTGAGTGAGAGAGTGTGTGAGGGAGTGAGAGTGAGTGAGAGAGTGAGGGAGTGAGAGTGAGTGAGAGAATGAGGGAGTGAGAGTGAGTGAGAGAGTGAGGGAGTGAGAGAGGGAGTGAGAGTGAGTGAGAGAGTGAGGGAGTGAGAGAGTGAGGGAGTGAGAGTGAGTGAGAGAGTGTGTGAGGGAGTGAGTGAGGGAGGGAGTGAGGGAGTGAGAGGGAGTGAGAGAGTGAGTGAGTGAGTGAGTGAGTGAGAGAGTGAGGGAGTGAGGGAATGAGAGAGTGAGTGAGAGAGGGAATGAGTGAGAGTGAGTGAGAGTGAGTGAGAGAGTGAGAGTGAGTGAGTGAGTGAGTGAGTGAGTGAGTGAGTGAGTGAGTGAGTGAGTGAGTGAGAGAGAGTGAGTGAGAGAGTGTGTGAGGGAGTGAGTGAGGGAGGGAGTGAGGGAGTGAGAGGGAGTGAGAGAGTGAGGGAGTGAGGGAATGAGAGAGTGAGTGAGAGAGGGAATGAGTGAGAGTGAGTGAGAGAGTGAGAGTGAGTGAGTGAGTGAGTGAGTGAGTGAGTGAGTGAGTGAGTGAGTGAGTGAGTGAGTGAGTGAGTGAGTGAGTGAGTGAGTGAGTGAGTGAGTCCAGTCAACAGCCACGCTGAGTACAAAAAACAAACAGATGGAGGACCTCTGTAGGTCCGGCAGCATCCTTGGAGGCAAGGAGACAGTCAACGTTTTAGGTCTGGACAAGGTGTACAGGGGAGGTGGTCGGTACAGAGGGATGGGGCAGGAGGTGGCAAACCAGAGGTGGGTCCAGGTGGGAGGGGGTGATGGAGCAGTGGGAGAGGGTGATGGAGCAGTGGGAGAGGGTGATGGAGCAGTGGGAGAGGGTGATGGAGCAGTGGGAGAGGGTGATGGAGCAGTGGGAGAGGGTGATGGAGCAGTGGGAGAGGGTGATGGAGCAGTGGGAGGGGGTGATGGAGCAGTGGGAGAGGGTGATGGAGCAGTGGGAGAGGGTGATGGAGCAGTGGGAGAGGGTGATGGAGCAGTGGGAGAGGGTGATGGAGCAGTGGGAGAGGGTGATGGAGCAGTGGGAGGGGGTGATGGAGCAGTGGGAGAGGGTGATGGAGCAGTGGGAGAGGGTGATGGAGCAGTGGGAGAGGGTGATGGAGCAGTGGGAGAGGGAAGGGTGCAGGTGGCAACTGCTTTCATGTCCATCATCCATGTTTCAAATGTTGACATCGCTGTCATCGTCCGTCCTGAAAAGGGCGGAAGCTTCCGGCGACAATCAGTGGGAGCCATCACTCGGACAGTAGACGACGGTGGAAGCAGAATTAGCTCAGGACACTTCCAGTTGCCAGCCCTGCCATGTGGACACTTCTGCTCTGGTGCAGGTAGCAACTGAGGCTGGAGGGAGACAGGGAGGGCTACAGATCATGGAGGCTTCCAAGGCACAGCGGTGAGGGAGAGGCGGTGGGCAGATGGGAACAGGAGGCGGATGGGAGAACAAGCGGGCGGAGTGTGTGGGGAACACGCAGGTAGAACCGGGTGCCTTGGACCGCAGTCCCCCTTGCCCCTGTGACTCAACCCAGTGCCTCTGATGCACTGCATTGACAAGGAAACGACTTGACCTTGGGTGGAGAGAAGACAAGACCAGTCTACCTGCAGTTTGTCGCGTATCTCCATGAGGATAGCAGAGCCTGCAAATAGATTTGGAAGGGTTGGGACCCAAAGGTGTAAGTTTAGTTTATTATCCTCATGAAATACAGAAAAAGCATTTTTCGCTACATGTTATCCCTGTCCTGTCAAAGATAAGACTGCTTGATTACAATCAAGCCACCACAGTGGACAGATACTAAATAAAGGGTATATTATTTAGTGCAAGATAAAGCCCAATAATGGTTGGTTAAAGATTGTTCAAAGGTCTCAGATGAGGGAGATGGTAGGTTAGGGTCGCATTCTAGTCGGTGATAGGTGGTTCAATTGCCTGATAACAGCTAAGAAAAATCTGTCCCTGAATCTGGAGGTGTGTGTTATCAAACTTGTGTAAATCTTGCCTGATGGGAGAGGGGAGAAGAGGGAGTGATCGGGGGTGAGACTGGTCCTTGATTGTGCTGCTGGCTTTGCCGAGGCAGCGTGAAGTGCAGATGGAGTCATTGGATGGAGGTTGGTTTGCGTGATGGTCTGGATGATGGCGGCACGGTGGTGCAGCGGTAGCGTTGCTGCCTCACGGCGCCAGAGACCCCGGTTCGGATGGAGTTGCTCCCGAACCAGGCAGTGATGCATCCTGATAAAATGCTTTCCATGGCACCTGTAGATGCCACCGGTCCATCCCCTCTACAGATGCTGACTGTCCCACTGAGTTCCTCCGGCACTTTGTTTTTAGCTCTGCGCATATATTATTCGTAAGAGAAGTCAAGGTAGTTTGTGGTGGTCTCCTCAGTAATGGGCAAGCCCTTGCTTCCAGTTCTGGGGATCCACAGCCATTTCATGCCCAGTGGAGGTTGTCCAGTGATGGGCAGCTCGCAAGGGCGGCACAGTGGTGCAGCTGAAGAGTTGCTGCCTTACAACCCCAGAGCACCCGGGTTCGATCCTAACTATGGGTGCCGTCTGTACGAAGTTTGTACGTTCTCCCCGCGACCTGCGTGGGTTTTCTCTGAGATTTTCGGTTTCCTCCCACTCTCCAAGGACGTACAGCTTTGTAGGTTAATTGGTTTGGTATAAATGTAAAATTGCCCCTGGTGTGTGTAGGGTGGTGTTAATGTGCAGAGATCGCTGGTCGGTGTGGACTCGGTGGGCTGAAGAGGCCTGTATCACTAAACTAAACTGAGGAAGCCCTCCTTATGGCTTCCATCAGCTCCATGGACTTTGCAAGCGGACTCAGATTCCTACGGTATTTCTAAAGACTACCAATCAGATCTTTTTCAGTGGCAAGTAAAGCCACTAACTAGCTGATATTAAACACAGAAAGGTGGGATGTTTATTACAGCTGGATCTTGATCAGCTGGCAAGTGGGCTGAGGAATGGCAAATGGAGAATAATGCAGATAAGTGTGGTGTTGCATTTTGGAAGGTCAAACCAGGGCAGAGCTTCACAGTGAATGGCAGGGCCCTGGGGAGTTTAGTTCAGTTTAGTGATACAGCGTTGAAACAGGCCCTCTGGCTCTGACCAGTGATCCCCACACACTGACGCTATTCTACACAGACCAGGAGCAATTTACACCAAATGCTGGAGTAACTCATGTCTATGTTTGGCATAAATCAACATCTGTAGTTCCCTCCTACACAGGAACAATTTACAAATACGCCAAACCAATTAGCCTACGTCTTTGAAGGGTGGGAGGAAACCGGAGATCCCAGAGAAAACGCTTGTGGTCACAGGAGAACGTACAAACTCCGTACAGACAGCACCCGTGGTCAGGATCGAACCCGGGTCTCTGGTGCCGTGAGGCAGCAACTCTACCGCTGCACCACCGTGCTGCCTTGAGTGTTGTAGAGCAGAAAGATCTAGGAGTGTAGGTACATAGTATCATGAAAGTGGTGTCACATGTGGATAGGGTGGCCAAGAAGGCTGGCGGTACATTGACCTTCATCGGTCATGGTATTGAGTAGAGAAGTTGAGTTGCGATGTTATGTTGGTAAGGCTGCACTTGGAGTATTGTGTTCAGTTTTAGTAACTCTGCTATCGGGATTGAAAAGGATGCTGCCAGCACATGAGGGCCTAAGCTATAGGGATGGTGGGCTAGGACTTTATTCCTTGGAGTGCAGGAGGCTGAGAGATGACCTTAAAGAGGCACGTTTAATCATGATGAGAATAAACAGGGTGAATGCAGAGATTTTCCCCCAGAATAGGGGATCAAGAACCAGAGGACATAGGTTTTATGGTAAAAGGGGAAAGAGTTAATGGGAACATGAGGGGCAATTTTTTCACACAGATGGTGGTGGGTATATGGAATGAGTTGCCAGAGGAGGTAGTTGAGGCTGATACAATAACAGCATTTGAAAGGCACTTGGACAAGTACATGGATAGGAAGAATTTAGAGAGATACTAGACCAAGTGGACCCGTTGGGCCCAAACCTCTCATCCCCCTCCCCCCCCCCCACTCCCTCCCCTCCCCCCTGCCCCCTGCCCCCTCCCTCCTCCCTTCTCATCCCCGTCCCACCCCTCCCTCCACCTCCCCTTCCCCTTACCCCCTTCCCCTCCCCCCCACTCCACCCCCCTCAACCCCCCTTATCCTCTCTCCTCTCCCCTCTATGATGTATGACTCTATGACTCTATGATGTATGACTTCACAGATGCACCACTCTCTGACTATTCCTCCTCATCTCCATTCTAAAGTAGTGTAGGAAAATAACTGCAGATGCTGGTACAAATCGAAGGTATCACAAAATGCTGAAGTAACTCAGCAGGTCAGGCATCATCTAGGAGAGAGGGAATGAGTGACGTTTCGGGTCCAGACCCTTCTTCAGTCCCTCTCTCCTAGATGCTGCCTGACCCGCTGAGTTACTCCAGCATTTTGGGTTACCTTCCATTCTAAAGTATGCCCTTTTAATCTGAGGCTGTGGCCTCTGGTCCTAGATTCTCCCACTGGTGGAAACTGGATTCCCCCCTCATCCTTCTGAACTCTAACAGTAAGTAGAGGCCAACGCCTTCAAAGGCTCATCATATGTTATCCCACCCATTCCTGGGTTCATTCTAATAAACCTCCTCTGGACACTCTCCAACGCCAGCACATCCTTCCTCAGGTACGGGGCCCAAATCTCCGCATGGGCCCATCGAACAGCCTCTTAGATGCCGTTATCGTACCTGCCTCCATCACTGCCCCTCGCAGCACGTTCCAGGCACCCACCACACTCTGTTTAAAAAACAACTCACTCCACAAATCTCCTCTAAATCGTTCCCCACTCACCTTACGTTCACTCCGTGTTTGATTCAGATTGAACCGCAACATTTGTGATGTGGAAAGTTCTGCTCCAATTTACGTCAATGAATGCCTGTCGCTGGGATAACAAGGCCATCCGGTTCAGAACAAAGCATGATGTTTAAATTATAATGTTTTATTCCTAATGTTTCCGTGTTTTATTTGTAATTGTTTACTGTAATCGTGTTGTTACTTACAAGCAGAGCACTAAGGTACATTCCTTGTATGTGTACATACTTGGCTAATAAAATGTATTCAATTCTATTCAATTTGGTTTGTGGTGGATGACTCACAAGGATGTGTCCAGCCAATTTCACACCTGATGCAAACTCACCTGGAAATGATCTCATGCGTTGTCAACGCTGCCTCTCGTAACACCGTAACAAGCAGGTATCATACAATCCAATTTATAAGCTGACTTTCCAGAGCCACGTTCAGCTTTTCAGTGCCTTTCCAATGGCTGAGCCTAGACATTGGCTCCAGTCATAGAGCTACACAGCATGGAAACAGGCCCTTCGGCCCAACTTACCCATATCGACCAACATGCCCCATCTGCACGAGTCCCCCCTGATTGCTTTTGGCCCATATCCCTCCAAACCTCCCCTATCCATGTACCTGTCTAATTGTTTCTTCAACATTGCGATCGTACCTGCCACAAGGACTCCGGCAGATCGTTCCACACACCACAGCTCTTTGTGTAACGAAGTTACCCCTCAGGTTATCATTAAATCTTTCCCCCCCTCACCTTAAACCTATGTCCTCTGGTTCTCGATTCCCCTACTCTGTGCAAAAGACTACCCCGATCTATTCCTCTCATCATTTTGTACACCTCTACAAGATCGCCCCTCATCCTCCTGCGCTCCAAGGAATAAAGCCGTAGCTTGCTCAGCCTCTCCCTATAGCTCAAGCCCTCGAGTCCTGGCAACATCCTCGTAAATCTTCTCTGCATCCTTTCCAGCTTGGCAATATCTTTCCTCTAACATGGAGCCCAGAAATGAATACAATCCTCACTATGGCCCGCGGGCCACATCCGGCCCGCCACGAGATTTTATCCGGCCCGCGCGGCAAGCTCTTACACAGCGGGGACCGGAGGCAGAAACTGCCGGCGAAGGTTCACCGGAGAGCGATCACCAGAGCCGGGACAAGGCGAGAGATCGCAGCGCCCCCTCGCACAACAACAAACCCAAGAAACGTCCCCCCTCGCCTCCACCGCCGCTCACCCCGGGGAGAGAGAGGGGGGGAGAGAGAGGGGAGAGAGAGGGGGGAGAGTCGGGGTAGAGGGAGCAGCGAGTGAGAGCGGGAGCGCGGGGAGGGGAAGGGTGTCAAAGGGTCTGGTGAAGGAGCGCTGCCACTTGTGGGGGCTGCTCCCTCCCTCCCTCCCTCCCTCCCTCCCTCCCTCCCTCCCTCTCCCTCTCTCCCTCCCTCTCTCTCTCCCAGAGCCAGCCAGATCTGCGCCGCTCCTCCACTCTCTTCCCCGGCCCCGTCTCCCTCTAACGCAGTGAAATAAGAACAAACACGAGTGAAACTTCCCTCCTCGCTGCAGCCGCCACTCACCCCGGAGATGCGGGGCTTCTGAACAACAACTGCACTTGTGTTTGTTCGTATTTCGCTGCGTTAGATGGAGACGGGGCCGAGGAAGAGAGTGGAGCAGCGGTGCAGATCTCACTGGCGCTGGGAGAGAGAGGAGAGAGAGGAGAGAGAGGGAGAGAGAGGAGAGAGAGGGAGAGAGAGGAGAGAGAGGGAGAGAGGGAGAGAGAGGAGAGAGAGGGAGAGAGGGAGAGAGAGGAGAGAGAGGGAGAGAGGGAGAGAGAGGAGAGAGAGGGAGAGAGAGGGAGGGAGAGGGAGAGAGAGGAGAGAGAGGGAGAGAGAGGAGGGAGAGGGAGAGGGAGAGAGAGGAGAGAGAGGGAGAGAGAGAGAGAGAGAGAGAGAGGGAGAGAGAGGGAGGGAGAGGGAGAGAGAGGAGAGA